>NC_064306.1:63814008-64114008 GCF_023373825.1 Bactrocera dorsalis | reverse complement strand
CGCATTTGCATATAACAACTAACAGCTTCTAGTATACTTAAATACCTATTATATGCACAATTCAAAGTTCCGGTTTGGTCTTTAATTAACCGCAACATTTATATTCTCCTTTTGTTTTGTTACATTTCGTAGCTCGTTGTTGTTTTTTTTTTCTTTTCTTTGTTCCAACTATTTTCGTTCTGCTGCCACTAAACTAATTAACTAATTTAGCGACACCCTTGTGGCGCACGAATGTCAACAAACCTGAACCTGAACGTGAACTTGACTTACATAGTTTCGTTGATAAGCAAATAGCTGGCAGCTGGGAGCAATGTAAGCGGTTGTTGGCTTATTTATTACACCTTTTACGCGTTAATTATTTTATTATAAAGGGTGTCCCAAATTATGCATGATTGGAATCGAATACAGGGTGTCCCAAAAGTGACGCAAGGTTTAAATTTCATGCTATTTATGTAGTAAGCTGTTGAAGATCCTAAAGAAAACAAAAAAAAAACACAAATCGACAGCTCACAATTGAAGCTTAGTAAAATTGCAACGTTACACTATACATAGAACAACCTGTCTGCATTACTCAACAATAATGTAATTATGAATGTTTGATGGCCGCACTTCGAAATTTTCATACCAAATATAGTCCGAATAGTGTTTAACTTCCTCAACTGCGAAGAGTTCTTGAAATGGCAGCAAATTTAAATAATTTGTAATTTTGTAACACCCTGTATTTTAGTGAGCGGTAAATAAACTTAAGTTAAGCCAGTAAGCCATTTTTATAGATGGGGGAATGACCACTGTGGTTTGTATACATACACATTTATTTACAGTGGCGAGCAAAATTTTGGTACAAATATTTTTTTATAGTGCTGAGTAAAATATTGGCATTCAACTACTTTTGTACAATATCACGTTTAATATTTGGAAAACATACATATATACATACATATGTATATGTACATATACAGTCGTGCGCAGTATTTTGGCACAAAAAAAATTTTAACAGTGCTGAGCAAAGTGTTGGTACTCAACTTATTTACGTGAGGGTCAAACAAAATTTTGAGAAAAATATATATTTACATATACATATGTATACTATATTTACAGTGGTGAGCAAAATTTTGGTACACACATTTTTTTATAGTGCTGAGTAAAATTTTGGCATTCAACGATTTTTGTGCCAGGCAAAATTTTGGAAAAAATTTTGCCATATCAATTTTTTACAGTGTTGTGCAAAGTTTTAGCCCTCAACTTATTTACGTGAGGGTCAAGCAAAATTTTTAGACAAATAAATATTTACATATATACTATATTTACAATGGTGAACAAAATTCTGGCACTCTAGTATATTGCTTACAGTGATGAGCAAAATATGTATATGAATACATTAGTGAACAAAATTTCTATATTCAAGTGTTTTTAACAGTGTTGAGCAAAGTGCTGGCATTCAAGTATATTGCTTACAGTGATGAGCAAAATATATGAATACATTAGTGAACAAAATTTTGAGAAAAATATCATAATAACAATTTTTGCACTTATGTTTTTGCTTGCCCTGGTGAACAAAGTTCAGGCACTCAGTATATTGCTTACAGTGATGAGCAAAATATATGAATACATTAGTGAACAAAATTTCTGTATTCAAGTGTTTTTAACAGTAGTGAGCGTTATTTTGGCACTAATGGATTTTCTTACAGTGGTGTGCAAAATTTTAGTACACAGGTATATGATTAAAGCAATAAGCAAAATCTCTATATTCAAGTGTGTTTAACAGTGGTGATCAAAATTTTAGTACACAGATATACATATGATTACAGCAATGAGCAAAATTTTTGCATTCAAGTAATTTTTAACAATGGTGAGTACAATTTTGGCACTGATGTATATACTTATAGCATTAAATACCATTTTCACTTTCGAATCTTTGTTTACGGTAGTGTGACAAAAAAATGTACGCTTAACTTTGTGCACAAAAAAAGTAGAATATTTAATACAAATTTTTCAAAATTAAAAAAAAAAAGTTTGCAAACAGAAAAGTCAGTATTTTTGCTTATTTTCTCTCTCAAAAGTTTCGTGCCTCAGAGTTTTACTTCAAACGTAATCAGCTATAAACTTTTTATCAAAGTAAAAATACTTAACATTGCCATAAATGAACACATATATACTCCTATATGTATATGCACTTCCACCAATAAACCCCAGCAACTTGCAAGCAAAAAAAATAAATATTTTTTCAGAACATTTACTCACGTTTGTTTACTCAGGAAATTACTGACAAATGAAATTTGCTTAATCAGCGCACAATAAACTGCACATATGCAAATGAATTGTGTAAATATTTTCAAGTGGCAACACGCAAAAGAATTGATTCGATTATTTCCCACCGTTTTGTTTTTTGTTTTGTGAAAAGTGCGCACTAGAATTTCAGCATCGATGAAATCGAAATAATAAATTAAGTGCCATATTGCTGATCTCGCATAAATTTGGGAATATTTTCATGCTTCTGTTTGTGCGATTGTCTACACACGTGCGCAAATGTGCATACATTAGCCAGCCTCTTGTTGTGAAAATATTCTAGGCAAGCACTTCTTTCTAGCATTTTTCGAGTTCAAAAACCCGCAACACCTGAAAACAAATATGGAATGCGTGTATTTACAAAAATATTTCTTGGGGCGAGCTATCATCCGTATTTATCAGTTTAAGCTCACACTTTGCACACACACACACATAAATGTTATGCCGCTGTCCTTCAAGCGGCTGTTTTTATGATTTGTTATGCGACACATTTTTGTACAAAAAATTAGCATCACGCATGCATATACATATAAACGGAACACACATGTAGGTATGTATTTTATGTTAGTACTGTGCAAAAATATGTGTGTTATACATACATATCTACGTGCACGCATAGATTTATACACACAGGCAGGCTTTGCAGAATTATAAATTGCTAGCATGCCATCACATTATTCACTTTATATTAATATGCGCATATTTTTCAACATGTTTTTATATATGCCGCTGACGGGTGTGGAAGAAACAAAAACAATATAGCATTTTTAATAAGGTGCTACAATGCGTATGAGTGATTTTTTTTTTCAAGCAAAGCTGGCATACCATGCATAATATACGCGATATACGAGCACATGTGTACATATATTATATATATTTGTACAATGTACCCCGGTAGTACTGAAAATTTTTCAGAGAGTTAGTTTAAAAAGAATTTGGCTCAATCACAATAAGATGCCTAGACTACATAATCCACAGTACATACATTAGTAGTATACTTTTCTATCCTAATAAGATTTCGTGCATGAAAATATTAAAAGAATTTCTAACTTTTTACTTGACATAACTTATTTGATTACAAAAACAAGAAAAAATCATAACTTCGGCTAAACCGAGAAGTAAAAAAGGTTTACATGCAAGAAATTGATTTTGATTGGCCAGTTTGTATGGCAGCTATATGCTATAGTGGTCCGATCTAAACCACATGTACGGAGATTGTAGGGTTGCCTTAAACAATAACCTATACCTAATTTGATGAAGATATATTGTCAAATAAAGGAGTTCTTCGTACAGTGTCTTGATTCTGATCGTTCAATTTGTATGACAGCTATATGCTATAGTAGTCCGATCTAAACCATATCTACGGTTAAAATAGGATTGTCTTGCACAATTATCTGTACAACATTTCATGAGCATAGCTACTCAAATAAAAAAGTTTTCAATACAAGACCTTGATTTTGACCGACCAATTTGTATGACAGCTATATGTTATAGTGACCCGATGTGAAAGATTTCTTCGGAGATCATACCCCTGCTTTATCTAATAATGTATGCTAAATTTCGTGAAGACATATCAACAAATAAAAAAGTTCTTCATACAAGGTCTTGATTTAGATCGGTCCCTTTGTATGACAGCTATATGCTTCCGACAAATCTGTTGCTTTTTGGACAGAAAAGCACGTATACAAAATTTCAAATTGATATCTCAAAAACTGAGGAACTAGTTCACGTTTATCCAGACGAACAGATGGACATGGCTAAGTCAACTCAGCTCCTCACGCCGCAGGGTCTCCGATATTTCCTTCTAGGTATTATAGACTTTGTTGTAAACTTAGTATGTCCTGTTCGGTGTAAATAAATGCTCATATGGAACAAATTGCACTTCATATTTTATGACAAAAGTAAAAAGTTACTCATACGCCCTGTATACTATACAACACAAGGAAACTATTAATATTACAGAAGCTAATGTAATTATTGCAAAACTGTTGAAAAAGATTTAAATAAGTATTGTTAAAGAACTGTTTGTTCAAGTCAAAGCTTTAGTTGTTATATTCCGTTTAAAAATTATTGATTTTTTAAAACTTTCGAATTCTTGAAATTTTAATGATATGAAAGCTTTGAAGGTAATATCGGGAAAATAATATGAAAATTAGAAAAATAAAACTCAAATATAAGACAAAAATTTAATTAAATACATAAATGAAAATATAATGTATAAATACGAGGTTTTACATTATTTTTATTATATACATATTACATATTTTTTATTATATATCCTGCCTTTAATTCTTATTTACCCACACATCCTAATACAAAACTCCCTCCTTATATGTATGTATATTTCATATATAAAATGCTAAAAAAAAGTCACCCTAGGGCACTATAAAGCCGCCATTAACTAACAAGCCACCCAACTTGTACTATCTAGCTTTTATGAACACACATGTATATTCTTATGTATACATATGTTAGCTATCAGTTAGACAACTACAACAGTAAACTAAAGTGTGGCCATTCAGGTCGGGGCCATACAAGCAAATGATACAACAATGTAGTCTGCGGAACAATTGCATACACATTTTTCATATTTCCATTATTTTCTGTTTATTACCTTAACGTCAGTCTTAATGCCTTACTTTTCACTCGTGACATTTGTGCTGTGGAATTTAATTGCGGTGCTGGAAATTGGTAAAATGCATCAACAAGTTTGTGTTGACCTTTTAATTGCCACCATTATAATAATTGTAGACTCCTACAAATTGCCACTTGACTAAAAAAATGTTGTAAACATATGGTGAGAGAGAAAATTTAAAAGTTTTTTCCTTCTAATAAAGGGTGTTGAAAATGGGAGACTGAGTGGGTACACTCCGTCGAACTAAACTTTCTTGCAAAAGTCCTGAGGTATGCATATAAGAGAATCGTTATTCAACAAGGTCAAAGAGAAATACCAAAAGGGGTCCTTACCTTAGAAAATTTGCCACGAAACCAGAAAAGGTTTATTGGTACTCTTCCAAACTCTCACTACTTCCTTGCCAGCCATTAAATATTCATGAGAATATGAAGGCGTGTTGCCTATAACTGGATTCCATAACTAAAGGGTGATTTTTTAAGAGCTTGATAACTTTTTAAAAAAAAAAAAACGCATAAAATTTGCAAAATCTCATCGGTTCTTTATTTGAAACGTTAGATTGGTTCATGACATTTACTTTTTGAAGATAATTTCATTTAAATGTTGACCGCGGCTGCGTCTTAGGTGGTCCATTCGGAAAGTCCAATTTTGGGCAACTTTTTCGAGCATTTCGGCCGGAATAGCCCGAATTTCTTCGGAAATGTTGTCTTCCAAAGCTGGAATAGTTGCTGGCTTATTTCTGTAGACTTTAGACTTGACGTAGCCCCACAAAAAATAGTCTAAAGGCGTTAAATCGCATGATCTTGGTGGCCAACTTACGGGTCCATTTCTTGAGATGAATTGTTGTCCGAAGTTTTCCCTCAAAATGGCCATAGAATCGCGAGCTGTGTGGCATGTAGCGCCATCTTGTTGAAACCACATGTCAACCAAGTTCAGTTCTTCCATTTTTGGCAACAAAAAGTTTGTTAGCATCGAACGATAGCGATCGCCATTCACCGTAACGTTGCGTCCAACAGCATCTTTGAAAAAATACGGTCCAATGATTCCACCAGCGTACAAACCACACCAAACAGTGCATTTTTCGGGATGCATGGGCAGTTCTTGAACGGCTTCTGGTTGCTCTTCACCCCAAATGCGGCAATTTTGCTTATTTACGTAGCCATTCAACCAGAAATGAGCCTCATCGCTGAACAAAATTTGTCGATAAACACATTTCGAACCGAACACTGATTTTGGTAATAAAATTCAATGATTTGCAAGCGTTGCTCGTTAGTAAGTCTATTCATGATGAAATGTCAAAGCATACTGAGCATCTTTCTCTTTGACACCATGTCTGAAATCCCACGTGATCTGTCAAATACTAATGCATGAAAATCCTAACCTCAAAAAAATCACCCGTTATTAAGTTAGTTGTTTTTAAGTCGTGAAAGACGAAAAACCTCTAAGGAAAGAGTTTTTAAAGTTCCTCATCTATTTTCCGAAAAAAATATCTAAATGTGGTTTCTAGCAACTAAATACTAATTTCCATAACAAAATAAATAAAGGAATAAAATGAAAAAATATGATTTTTTAATTTTAACAAAGTCGGTAAGTACAAACTTTTTGGTTGTAGAGTTGCCACTTATTGAAAAATTGGAACCAAAAATATTGCAAAATCTAATCCATTTATGTCATTTATGAAAATCAGCCAAAACTATTTCGACAATTTTTTTAGGGTTGCCACCTTTCGAAAAAAATTATGTATATTTCTCAAAATATTAAATATATCAAAATATAATTCGTTAGTGTAACAAACTTGGTATAATTAAAAGGTTTGTTCTGTTGTAGAGTTGCCACCCATTAAAAAAAATTATATTAATCAAAATATTTTGTATACCCAAATATGATTTGTAAATGTAATGAACTAGAAAGTTTGTTATTTTTATAGATTTGCCACCCATACAATAATTTGAATCCAGAAATATTAAACCATATGCCATTTGGGAAAGTCTGTTCGAAAATATTTTAATAACGTTACCACCTTTCGAAAAAAAAATAGTCAAAATATTATGTATATCAAAATATGATATGTACATGTGACGAACTTGGTATAATTAAAAGGTTCGCTTTATTGTGGAGTTGCCACCTATGGAAAAATTATGTTAAACAAAAAATTATATATACCCATATATGAGTTGTGATTTTAAGAAATTAGATAAAAAAAATTTGTATTTTTTACGGTTTGTAAATGTAACGAACTAGATAAATAAAAAAAATTGTACTTTTGTTGAGTTGCCACCTAACGAAAAATGTTAAACTAGAAACATTAAAAAATTTGGGAGTACCATTTGCCGGTTAGCAAGGTCTCTCGAAAGTATTTCGAAAATAGTTTTGAAGAGTTGCCACCTTTTGGAAAAAATTAAATAAGTCAAATTATTTCAAATTTTGCAGCGAACACACAAGATATCAGAAAATTATGCGAAAGGTATTCAAAAAGCTTTTTTATTTATTATAGTTCGGATTGGAGTTATCACCTATTAGGAAAACTGAAATTTAGTACAAAAATCTTATATTTTTATTTTTAGATTTTCCATTTTTTTTATTATTTAAACGGTAATAAATTGATATTCTTGACCAGTTCATTGGCAGCATTTCACTGCATGCTTGACTTGTCACTGACATATCAAATTAAATCAACTAAAATAATTTTCAGGTTCACCCAACAACATTGTCACCATATCGAGCTCATAGCCGCTAGATAGCATTGTATTAAATACTTGTATATATGTATGCATAAACATGCATACACTTACAAACATATAATTATATGGCTTATGGTCAACAACTACCGCAAAGTACTACACGGATCTTCTCATCCATTTCAGCAAGCGGGAATGACTTCATTAATGTGTTAAACTCACTCATATATGTATTTACATACATATACATCCATATATTTGTACCGGGTAGCCTGTGCAAATAACCGAACAGCCATCATGTACTGTGTTTATAGGTAATCATGTTGATAGCAACGTTTTTTTTTAACGGCAGCGACGCCTTGCCTAACGGATTAATCACTTCGCGCAAAACATTCGTCGGCTTTGATCCTAATTTGTTGCTTATGTGCGAGCTGTGAGCGTTTAATGAGTAATTAATTTGCTACCCTAAACAAACCGTTATACGCTGTATAGATTGCTAATACAATGTTTAATTGTTGGCAGCGATGTTTCTGTTAATATATTCACTCGTATAAATTTTATTAATTGCTGCTGTTTGGGTAATTATTTGTCGGTGAATTCTATTTTGCGGCTCGCTACGGATAAATTTAATTTTATTGTTACTTTTTGCCGGGTTGTCTGGTGATTTAATTAAAAAATTCGGGTATTTTTTGTAATGAAAATAGCTTCGTCAACACAAATTTATTAATTTATTTATATTTGGATATTTGTTTATAAAGTTGGAAAAAGGGTTCGACTCAAGTGTTTGAAATTGAGTATGAGTACATTAATTATATTCGATAATAATTTGATATGAAAATGATTTTCGAAGAATCTTCATTATAACGAAAATTAAAATATATGGTCAATTTTATAGGGATACGCTGTTTCCTTTTTGATATATAATATTTCGTGACAAACATAATAGACGTTATAAAAATTACCATATATTTAAATGATCAGCTGACGAGCTGAGTTGATTTAGCTCTGTCCACCTATTCGTCTTTCTGGCTGTATCTACGCAAATCCCTGAGATCCCTCAGTTTTTGAGATATCGCTCTGAAATTTTACGCACGTTCTTTTCTTCCTAAAAAGCTACTCCTTTGTCGGATTCACGACATGAGATGGTTGGCAGGTAAGTGTCATTATGCTGAACGACCAGATTCAGGTACTTGGATGGAAACTATTTTATTTTTGAAGAATATTTGAGCTTCGGTTCTTCGGTATTCATTGGAATATCAGCTTATATTTTTAAACGAATTTCTTTTTATTTTCTTTACTGAGAAATTATGACAAATAAATCTAGGTTAAGTAACCTCTTATCTCTTGAATTAGACTTTATTGTCCAAAAATATTATTCTGTTGGTATAACAGACAATAAAAGTTGGCTGTATCAGTTTCAACACCTTTTCTTGAAACTGTATTTTTCAAATCGGGCAACGTTGGTTTTCAGAAACCATATGAAATTAAAATTTTAATTATGATAACAACTCTTTTTATGAACAATCTACATTTATTTTTTTTTCAATCAAAAATTTAAGATTTTGTTTAAAAGTTCTCCCCTTTTCTCTTACAGCAAACAGAAGGATCAACTGCTTTTCGTTCATGAATTTTATCATGTTTCTAATTAGAATTTACGCTTAGGCCTACGTGGAAAAAACGGCTGAACTTGAACATTGAATAATTACTTATTAAAAATAATATAATATAATCATCATCATTTTATCATGTCACAATTCATTTTGGTACAACGTTGACGATCTCTATTTACAACAAGATGGTGAAGCGTGTAAACATGGACATATGGGGTACAAAGTTTTACGACTCGTTAATTTGGAGAAAGGAACAGTCAAATGGTGGCCACGATCATGCGATTTAACGCCTATAGATTATTTTCTCTAAGGATATGTCAAATCAAAGGCTTATGTCAATCAACCAGCTATGCTCAAGGAGCCCGAAGACAACATTTAGCGCACTATACTTGAAATTACAGCCGGATTACTGCCCGGTGTCATCGAAAACATTTTGCTCAAATCATAAATGGCATACAAATATATGCATAAAAAAACAATCAGAACTATTTTGACGAAATTTTAGTATTTTATTTCATTTATCAACAAGTCGTTTTTGTTGGCAGACCATTTATATACAAACTTCACAAAATATTTTACTTACTCAGTCTTAATACATTACATTACAAGAAGATCAACTTCATTTTCTATAAAAATATGAATACAAGTTTTGTTTGTTCCCTCGAATATGTGTTTTATAAAACGTTTACATGCTCTCAATATATGTATGTTGTCAAGTTGGTTTTTCTTTCGGACTCTATATCGCATAATAATAGACAACCAAATATGATTAAAAAGTTTCATGCACTCGTAAACTCCCCAGAGTGAAAAAAACTTAGTTGTTTGGAAAAATTTTCAATAGCTATCAAAACATTCCACGGAAAATCGGAAAACCACAAAAAATCTACTGAATTATATATAAAAGTGCCCCTTGGGCAATAAACTAACCGTTGCTATCAAATATCACTTAACATATCCTATCATACTTATTTAAATCTGCCACAAATGAAGCACACAATTCACACAAATTCCCAACAATGTTTTCCAATTAAATCGCTCAGTAACAACCTTTGCATTGAGACCTTCACCACAAACAACACAAATACTGTTGTGTATAATATGAAGCATTACGTATGTATGTTTGTGAGTATATGTGTGTTTATATATATGTGAGTGTGTTGGTGTGCGCTTGGTAAATCTTCACCGCAGTGCCCACAAATGTGTTTGCGCAGATGAACGAACCCAAATAACAGTAAACAAAGCGCCGCAAAAGCTGAAATAAAACTATGCAAACCACAACAACAAACAGGCGACTAAGTAGGCAGGCGAATAATAGAAAAGTTGAACCACTTGGCATACTTTTAGGCGGCCCAGCGCGCTGCACACAAAGCTCAGTCAAGCGCAGCTGTTGACAAACACACGTAAACGCATACACCAACACACAGGCGCATGCAAATAAACACTACGCCTAGCAACATATGCTAAATTACAACAAATATGCAGTTAGGTAGGTGTGTATGTGTGTGTGCATCTAACGAAAATGCGTGTGGTGTGCCGCCTGCCACCCGCTGCACTTGCAACGCTTTCAATTGGCTCCACACACACTGTCGTCGTGAGGGCAAAAAAGTTCAAGGATTCGCTATGACAAACTATGCCTGCAGCCCAACAACACTGACAATGCAATCAAGGCAACAAGTTCAACAGCGCACACGCATACATATCCACATATATATATAGTCTATGTAAACAAGCATAAATCGGTGTTTGCTGCTGTGCGCGTGTGGCAAGGTGCGCGTTGAATGGAACTAACGAATTTTGTCATTAAACCAAATGCTCATCTCCACACTTTGCCGGCTGACAGCAGTTGATGTTGCCGTCTCTTGATATTGTTGTTGCTGTTACCTCTTGATGTTGCTGTTGTTGTCTCTTGATGTTGTTGTTTTTGTTGCTGTTGATGTTACTGCTGACGTTGATGATGGCATTACAGACTCGTTGCCACATTCTGTTGCATGTACGCGCGTGTGTGTCAGCATACCTTCACATCTCTGCTGCGTTATGCTCGAGTGCGACCCTGCGCTCGGTTTCTAGGTGTGTGCTTTGTAAATCACTAAATCTTTTGTTCAAACACAGACACATCTGTTATAAAACCGCAACTGAAAACATAAACCTCTCACACACACACACACGGTCGCACATTTAGTTGTGTTGTTTGTAGTTGCCATAACTTTTCAAATCTGTGCTGTGTCAACGAAGGTGAGCAAAAGTTTTGTCTTTGCTAATTACGATTGACCGCCTCTAATGTAAACATAAATTGGAGGCGGTTTGGTCTTTGTTTTGTGAAAAAAAACTTTTGTTTCATTTTTACTTAGTGGCAAGACAGGTATTAGGGCCTCGGAGAAACATTGACCAAAAAAGAAAATGAATATAAATGAGTAGTATTCATAAAAGCTCTTTGCATATGAAATATCTTTATGTTAATTTCGGTTTGTCTTTCGTGGAAATTTCATATTTTAGTTTAGGATTGATGGTCAGGAAGGTTTTGTTATTTATTTGATGGGATTTTCTGGGAGTCACCTACTATGAGTTGCTTTTCTACGGCCACGCTCAGACCTGTGTTGTTAATAATCGGACTTTCTGAAGTAAGCTAACAGCCAAAAACGGCCTACTATGGCCAATATAAGAGAAATTGTACTCTATCAAGAGAACACCAGGTCACTCACATCCACATTGACACGCCAGAAGCACTTTAAGCTTTGTTAGGAGACTGTTAAGAATCTTATAATCCGGATCTGGCACCAAGTGATTATTCCCTTTTTATATTTTTAGTAAATGATTTTGCGGCTGAAAAATTCGCCAAAAGAAAAACCTTGTGAAAATCGACTGTACCAGCTTCTTGTCAATAGACACGTGGATTTCTATGAGAGCGGTATAACTATATTACTTTCAAATTTCTAACAACTTATCAAATAATATATTTCTTTCTCCTACACTTATATTTTATTATTATACAAATAAACCAAGGATATGGAAACAGCTTAAGTTAACATAACCACAGTTCTGAATGCTAATTGGGAAGGACTTTGAACTCTATGGAGCATTTCTTTTTTAAAATATTCAAATCTATATATTCAAGTATTGATTAGAAAGTTTTTGGAGTACCAAGTATAAAAAAATCAGTATAAAGGAGTTTATTTCGGGTATAACCGAACACTTTGTACCCGTTCAATTTTCAAATATCAACTTAATTCAAACAAGAGGGACGAAATTTAAAAAACTAGATATAACAGGCCAATTGAAAAGTCCCGGCCTGACACATAGATGGCGCTACTATCATTAAGTCCATATACTTTTCCCTCCGCATATTCTTTTTAGTTAACACGAACCTTCAAAAGGTGCTTGTATAATTTGGACAACTCAGATCATTAGTTAGGGATTTATATAATTTTGAGTGAAAGATTGATGAAAAGGAATTTCGTGTGTTAGTAAGGCAATGAGTTTTGGGAAAAAAATACAGTTGAAGCAAAAACTTGGCTTAAAGACGAGTTTCCGGAAACTGCCGTAGGGAAATTAATCATTAAGGGATTACATGGGTTTATGGTTTTCAAAAAATCGATATTTTTTATTGTCTTATTAAGTTCTACAACACATCTAGAATATTGTCCTAAGTTTTTAAGTTGATCGGGGTAATAGTTTTGGAGATACGCTCTTCAGAACTTTTCTCGAAACTGTATTTTTAAAGTTGGTTGACAAGATTTCTCGAGCACTACCCAACCGATCTTCGTGAAATTTTAAACAGGTCTTTGAGAAACAATTCGTAAAGACTTTTTTCTGAAGGGTCGTCGGTTATGGCGTCGCAATAGCAGATTTTATAATATTTTTTTCGAAACATTTTATAATTTCTCTGTTAATAGTGTATGTTTGTAACAATAAAAAATTCTAATAAGTACATTAATTATGTGGGGAAATGAGCACCGAAGACGGAGATGTTCAATCGGCAGTCATAAGAGGGGACTGCACACGATCAACCCACTCTAATGCGTAGAAAATGCAACATTGGCTGATTGAGGGTCGCGATAAGCAGTGTACCACCTTTACGAGGGCTGCTATATATATTTCTGGTCTAATAATGAAAGTAGGAATATTTATCAACGAAAATGGTTTTATTGTTTTTCAAAATATTCTCCATCAAGATTTATACACTTTTGCATGCGCTCAAACCAATTTTCGAAGCACTTTTTCCACTCCGATTGAGACACCTCCAAAACATGGTTTTTAAATGCTTCAACAGCATCTTATGGCGACGAAAATCGTTGACCACGCATTATTTTCTTGATGTGTGGGAATAAAAAGAAGTCATTGGGTGCCAAGTCAGTACTGTACGGCGGATGACCCATCAATTCGACGTTTTGGCCGGTCAAAAAGGCGCTGGTTTGAGCCGATGTGTGAGAGCTCGCATTGTCATGGTGCACAATGATTCGTCTTCTCTTGTTCGTTTTTCGAATTTCTCCGAAGGCAGGCAAACAAATGGTGGTGTACTACTAAGAATTGACCGTCCTACGTTGCTCAAATGGAACAGTTGCCACATGACCAGTTTTGGCGAAGAAACAGGCGACCATTTTCTTCGAAGTGCTTCTTCCACGAACAACTTTCGTTGGATTTGGCTAGTCTTGGAAGACCCACACGGTCGATTGCTGTTTTTTTCGGGCTCATACGCATAGATTCATGATTCGTCACCTGTGACGATCTTATAAAAGTGTTTTGAATCACCCCGAAAGTATTTTTTAAGCATTTCTTTACACCAGTCCACACGAGTCTTTTTTGAGCGATTGTCAAATTGTGCGGGATCCAACGAGAACAAACCTTTTTTACGGCCAGGTGTTCATGTAATATCGAATGTATGCTGGTGGGAGAAATGCATAGGCATGCCTCTATCTGAAGGTATGTTACATGAGGGTCTTGCATTATCAGTTCACGTACGGCATCGATGTTTTCTGGCAAAACGGCTGTTTTTGGACGACCTTCACGGAATTCGTCTTTGAGCGAGCGTCGGCCACGATTGGATCCGTTGTAACAGTTTTTCACAGTGCTATAGGATGGTGCTTCATAGCCATACAAAGATTTTAGTTCATCGATGCACTCTTGTCGTGATAATCCACGTCGAAAGTTGTGAAAAATGATCGCACGAAAATGTTCACGAGTTAATTCCATTTTTTGCCCGAGATGAATTTTTTAATTCCCTGTAAATAAAACAATTCACGATTAAATGACAAAACGTTCTGAGTGATGTTGTGCTAAAAAATGTCACACTTTCAAATGGAAATGTCAGATTGCACCTGGCAACACTTAGTATTGCCTAGGCCAGATATATGTATATATAAATGGAAAATCGGAATCGGCGTAGTTATAGTTCGAGCCCATTTAACGTCATCAAAATTTAGTGGAAGTGGTTCCTGAGATATAGAAATTCACCGAAAAGTATGTGGTGCCATATCGGTTGTCCAATTTTTAACCTTTTTCTTTGAAACCATTAAGTACTAGCTAACAGTTAGCATAACTGTTATATGGGAAATGAAAGAAGAAGGTGAGGTTAGAAATTCGTCATGGAGAATTTGGTCGATCTATGGATCTACTTGTACTTCAGTCCTTTGTGACATACATTAAACATAAGTATTAAGGTTCTAGTAGCTGGAAGCACCTCTTTAGTTCAATTCGCTATACTAAATCACAGTTTTGTATCTTGGGTTCCTAGTTATCACATATAGTATATATAGATGAAAAAAAACTGTTATACTCTGTAGCAACATTTTGAAGGAGTAAAAAAAATACATTTTTCCAATGAAAAAGTTTCATTCAAGCACAAATATTTCTACGTGATCCTATCAAATACTTGCCATATTTATATAATATTCATATCCGCTTAAGTTGACTTTAGCGTATATAAACGTTGAAGGAAACCGTTCAAGGGAGCGTCATATTTTTTATTTTTAAAAGCGCGTTAAGCCATTGTAGCTTACTGCTTCATATTGATTCATACAACTGTCCATAACAAGCTCCTTAACACCGCGCAATGTCTATAAATAACTGGAGCACACTGTACTCAGCAGCATATGGGAGGCACTTTCAGCTAGAGATAATGCCCACTTGACTACGTAGCACCACTCGCCCGCCAGTATAGGTGTTTCAAGCACTCAACTAAATCATGTAATCGCACTTCATAACAAAGCGTATACACCTACAAGTCCACAGATAGCTGCTTCAAAACATATGTACGTATATACATATGTATGTGGAGAACATGGGTTGCAAATGCTTCATGCAAAGTTGCTACAGAGAAAAATTACATTTTTTTCAGGATAAGCCATTTTATATCGATTTTTTATTTGCCTCATTTATTTATTTCTCTCTTTTTCTTCCTGCTCATTACAAAATATAAATAGTACTCCATTACAACAACTTTGTTAAAGCTGCAACATAAGTTCGCTCAATTCCTATAGCCACTTGAATGATAATCGACAAACTTTCCCGAAGAAGAAAAAAAGAAAAAACAACAAGAGCGGAGGCGGAGACGGAAACGGAATGCCAGTAAACGATGGAATGTAATTGTAGAAGTGATTGGAATTTAGTAGTGAGTAATCCACAGATATAATGAGTCGAGGTGTTGCCGTAGCTGAGGAAGCGATAAAAAGACGATTTGGCGCAAGCAGTGCAACACGCACACACACACATACATACAAATAAGATATTATATTGAAAGCGTATACTTTTCTTATAAAGCTGGATTTACAGCATCATCCAGTCATCCTCAAACAAGTGGCCGCATATGTACTTATATATATATGTGTGTGTGTGTGTGTTTGCGTGTTATTTTCTGTTCATAGCCACTTGTAGCGACGGTGATGAATGAGCGCTTAACGCAACGAAGCCTAATAGCGGATATATCATTGTGATTTGATTGGAAAACTTTTCCCACCCACACATGCATACCTATGCACATACATATGTATTGCAGAGGCCGGTGATGAGCAGGAAAAGTTATTGTGCAACATCAATTCCAGAGCTCGCAAATGTAGAGGTATTCGTGCTAGAAAAAATAGCACCGAAATGTAAGAAATATTGCGGAAGGTAATCATGCAAATTTCGTAGACGAAATGGCCGTTTTCGTGCAAAACATGTTGCGCTGGCATGTTGAGCGATTTAACTTTGTTATTCTTGAGCGCTATCTAAAGACGAAATGCTGCAAGCAAATAAAAAATAATAAAAGAAGGTTTTTGGTAGCACTTGTGTTCACAAACGTTTGAAAAAAGGCAGCAGATATATACACACATAGTCTAATTAAAAAAAATATGAAAAAATAATCGGATTACGACAGCACTACATAGGCTGCTATATATATTTCTGGACTAGGCAACACTAACCAGCATACATTCGATATTGCATGAACACCTGGCCGTAAAAAGGTTTGTTCTCGTTGGATCCCGCACAATTTGACAATCGCTTGTGTGGATTGATGTAAAGAAATGCTGAAAAAATACGATGGCGGTGCTTAAAAAGACGTTTATAAGATCGTCACAGGTGACGAATCATGGATCTATGGGTATGAGCCCGAAACAAAACAGCAATCGACCGTTTTCTTTTTTTTAGACTTGAAAAGTCATAAATATTTTACTTAAAATATTCCATATAGAATTCCTATAGTTAAAATCGAGATGGTGCTGAACTTAGAACATTCTCAATAAATTTCATTTTTAACGGATTTAAGCCATATTCCTAATATAAATTTATTACCTGAGACGAAAAAATAGTGCAAAACATTTAATCAAAAATAACGAACTTTTTTCAATAAAAGTCGCCAAAAAGATATTTTGTAGTACATTTCTTAAAGTATGGTTCAAAAGTAACCCAAGAGTAGTTACAATTGTGTTAAAGTAACTACAAAAATGTATTCCTTCCAATTTGATAGTATTTTTTCTATCAGCTCTATCGGGAACTTGCCATCACTCCACTGTAAGCCTGATGAGCTTGGTAGAACAGCTACTTTAGGCTCAATAACTGCAGAATGGAAACGGGTGGAAACTTCGTTGGCTTCTTGTCGTTCACTACTGAACTTTTGGGCCTCAACACCACGAGCTGTGCAGTTTTTCTGGCCCAAGATAAAGTGGAGGAAATGTAGGGAAATCTTTGCTCTCAGCAAGGTGCATCTTTTAATAGTTTAGAAATTCTTACTGGACAATGTCCGATCAGGATTCATGCAGTAAAAATTGAACATCTACCAGATGCCGGCTGCATCAGCAGTTTAGAAAAATATGAGATAGAATCATCTCAACACTCCCTCCTCGAAGGGTCGCTTTTGTCAGATCAAGGCGAAAAAAACTCGGACTCATTCTTTCAGACATCCAGATAAAGTCGCGGAAATTTAAGTAAACCAACGAAGCAAATTTATGATAGGTTCAGACCGCTTTGCCGATACCTAACATCCAACTACATGAGGTGGCTTTATAAAGGACTGAATATCACAACACAGCAGTCTAAGTGTGATCCTTGCGCCATGCTGTCTATTTGCTCTTGGACCTTAGAGAATTTACTCTTCTACGAAGTTCTTCGGTGAAAGCCTATTGGTTTTTTCAAAACCATATCGTCCTTTTTTAATCTAAAAAATTTAATTTTTTTAATGGACGACTTTGTAGAAGAGAAAGTAAGCTAATTAGAAAAATCCGCTATGTATATTTTCTTAACTTCTGAGATTGCAGCTAAAACTAAAAGATGTTATGAATGATATTTGAACCGTTCATTTCCTTAATTCTTTTATTTTAACAACTTGCTCAATTTTTGGAAATCTACTTGGTAAGAGTACTTTAAAATGTATTATTTCACAAAGTATTAGTGAATACCAAAGCGGTTCAGCATTTGTAGAAACTTTCCTTAACATTTGATGTCAAAAAGATGATTTTGACTAGTCAGCTGGACATTCAAATTGGACTCGCAATGAGTCTAGAAGGCAGGATTATTTCAAAGGCAGTATTATTTCAAAGGAAAAAAGGCCGTGTATCCGAAAATCTCAAACGATTGTTAAGCGCAAGACGAAATCTAATCATATGTAGGTCCGAAAACATCGTTATACCGCACGAGAAGGTCCGAAGAGTCTATAATATTTTGATTTGATAATGCTGTATTCAAAATAAAATATTTACAATTTAAAACAAAAACAAAGACTTTTAATTTTCGTCGTACAGAATCTGGTATTAAATTTTTTCCATACGAGGACTCGATTTTGACCGATTATGGCAGTTATATATTGTAACAAAAAATATCCGAAAAATGCTGTTAAATTCTCCGAGTAAATGATATTTCAAACAAAAGTATTTTGCTAATTTGGTAGGGCTGTACGTAATTATTATCTACGATATGGTGCTCGAAAGTCGTGAGGCAAGTGTTAGGTAGAAGGCAAGAAAGTTTGATATCTCACCCGTTCGAAGGATTTTTGATATTTTGGGTATGAAACGCGGTCTTCATCGGCTCGTCCCGATAAAGCTGAATTTTTTTCAAAAAGAATACCATAAACAGGTCTCTTTGGACATGCTTGATCGTGCGAATTTCGATCCCACATTCCTGGAGAGCATTGTAACTGCCGATAAGACATGGGTTTATGAGTTTAACATGCAAACAAGTCAACAATCCTAGGAATGAAGTGAAAAAATCCGAAACTTAAAAAACCACGCCAAAATCGCTCAAAAATCAAGGCAATGATAATTGTTTTTTTTGGATATTCATGATTTGGTGCTTCATTCTATTTGGCCTTATTGAGGCGTTTGCGTGAAAATATCCATTGAAAACGGCCGGAATGATGAAAGAACAATTCATAGATTTTACTCGATGTGTGGCTTTTTTCTTGTTTCTCAAACTGAAATTGCCGCTTTGTGGAACCCGTTTTCAGTCGATCGGAGAGTTAAAGCATTCGTTGAAGGAGCAGAAATCCAGCCCAAAAAGTACATATGAAAAATGTTTCGAGAAGTGGAAAAATCGTTGGCATCAGTGTTTTACATCTGTTAGGGATTATTTTGAAGCCGAAAAATAGATATTGATGAAGAATTAAATGTTTTGCGTTTCATTTACAATATCCGAATACCATTTTTACAATTTAAAGTAGAATGGGCCGATCTGAACAATTTTTTCGGAGATTGTACTCTTGCCTTGATCGATAATCCAGTCCAGGAGTGAATTTTTTATGGATGGTTGGTATGATAAACATATGCCTATACAAAGTGTATGCTATTACAAAGTAATTGTAATCTTTTGGCAATAAAAGCACACTTACTTTAATAAAATCATAAAGGTAATGCGCCAAATTAGATTATTGCAGAAAATCAAATTATGCTGTCATTTAAAGTATATGAAGCTAAAAACTTGAATTAAATTACAACCTGAGTGAAAAGCTTACACTAAAACAAAAAAAGCCCGCATAAAACGCTAATTGAAATGCCACAGACATTTTCGCCTATAATAACAGCGGATTTCCCTTTAAATTTCATTATAGTAAAAAATTATAATAATATTAGTGAGAAAAACATAACGGTAATGCATAAAAAATGCGCGGTTTATGATTACAAAGTTGCTCGGGCAACGCGCAATACCGTTGCACACACAACAATCGATTGTAGTATTTATAACAACACACACACACTAACACTAGATGACAGGATAACCCTTTTGTAAGTGTGTATTTAAGCGGAATTTCAACGAGCACTTTTTCAAGACTAGAAATATGTACAGAAGCAATATATTATATGTGGCATGTGGCACAAAGGCTCGTCAGCGCAGAAACGCAATAGCCTTGTGTGTGTTAACCAATGAACTAACTAACTGTTTATACTAGAACTATATAGCTATAACTGTATATACTATAAATACACGCATACACTTACATACACATTTCCATGTGTGCGTGTCTGTGTGTTTGCTGGTGTTTTTGCATAAAGTACTCGTATTTATAGACCGTGAATGGGTGCGCCACGCTAATTAATATCTCCAACATTTCAACCTTCTCCAGCACACACGCACACATAATTACTCAAACGTGTCGCTATCTCTTACGAGCGCGTATATATGTGCGTGAGTGTGTGTGTATGTGTGTAGAGAAAATGCTTTTCATGCTTTGATGAGACGCTCATATGTTTGAATATGCTTAACATATTAATTATATAAGTGAAATTTCTCGTTTCATTGCTGGCGTAGACGGGAAATATTCGCCTGTCATTCTACCATTAATTATTGTCATTGATATTGGTTGTTGGTGTGTGTGTGTGTGTGTGTATGTTAGAATACACATGGAAATATAATAATAAATATTAATTATTAGTAGTAATTATTAAATAACGTGCTCCACACTCGTATAACGGCGGCTTAAATGTTTCTCAATGCATTCAAACTTATAATATACACTTTCCGGTTAAAGAGTTAAGTTTTGAGGTTAAAGGAGACACAAAAAAAATATTTAATTATAAATCGGCAATTATCGAACAAATTTACAGTTGTTGCATCTAAGAAAATTCGAAGTTTTCATTTTTTTTGTAAAAATGTCTGCCAAAAATCCAATTTCCATTTTCCTCCCGGCATAGCGAAGGCTATTTTTCAAAGCTGTTTCTCCAAAACTCATCTAACCCTTTAATAAGGCTTAGGACATAGGATATTGTGGAGCAAAGTAGTCAAGTGATTATTTCGAAGAAGTAAAAATGAACACATTTCGTGTAACTTCGACTGGAATTTCCAGTTAGTTGAGTTTTAGATTTTATATCAGTTATAAAGCGGCGAATTGTTGCCGATAAAACTGAAGGATACTTATGTACATAAACCACAAAACAGAGTATACATGACCAAGTTGTTGATCTTCTATCACTCTAAAGATATCAACTGAACGTTGTGTATGAGTAAGCTCTGTGCAAAGTGGGTGCCGCGCGAGCTCACCTTTTATCGAAAAAAAATCAACGAGTTGAGGGTTAAAAGCAATGTTTGGAGATATTCAAGTGTAATAAACCCTAGTTTTTGCTTCAATAAGTGACAATAAATGAAACGTGGCTTAATTATTTCACTCTAAAGATCGACAGTCATCTGAGTGGATTGCACACGTTGAACCTGCTTCAGAACATAAAAAAACACAACAGCCGACTGGGCAAGCTAATGGCGTCTGTATTTTGGGGTGCGCATGAAATAATTTTTATTGACTATTAATAATTCTCTAAAATTTATAATTTTGATATATTTTTTAATTGATTTAAAAAAAAGAAAAAACGGCTTCGGCTGCACTGACTAAAATACCCTTCACAGGTGCTTTTATTTTCGTAACTATGTGTTCAGTTTGTATGGAAGCTATAAGCTATAGTAAGCCGATCTGAACAATTTCTTCGGAGATTATATTAAGTAGTAATCCATGTCAAATTTCGTGAAGATACCATGTCAAATACGAAAGTTTTCCATACAAGCCCTTGATTCCCATCGTTCGATTTGTATGGTAGGTATGTACATATATGCTACATTGAGCCGATCTTAACAATTTCTTCAGAGATTACATTGTTGCCTTAGAAAATAATCTATACTAAATTTCGTCAATATATATTGTCAAATGTGGAAGTTTCACATACAAGAACTTAATTCCGATCGTTCAGTCTGTATGGCAGCTATATGTTATACTGGTCCGATATCGGCCATTCCGACAAATAAGCAGCTTCTTGAAGAGAAAATGCCGTTTGCGAAATTTCAAAACGATATCTTAAGTGACTGAGGGACTGAGGGATTAGTTCGTATGTATACAGACGGACAGACCTACATGGCTAAATCGACTCAGCTCAACATACTCACTTATACTATGTATATATAGTATATACTTTATAGAGTGTCCGACGCTTTCTTCTGGGTGTTACAAACTTCGTGACAAACTTAATATACTCTGTTCAGGGTATAATTAACATTTAAGTAATATCCCTAAAACTTGATTTCAAAGGTTTGTTTTTTTATGTCAAGTTAAGTTTTTACAGCTTAGTTTTTGGTTTGGTCAAATTAATTTATTGCTTCGTCAAACTTTCTGAAAAAAACTTTAACTTCCGCGACATCAGAAAAAAGTCAAAAACATACACGATGACAGATGACTATTTTAATAATATTCTCAACTTGTTTGAAGCATACGTCTTGATATTATTCCACTTATCATTTATGAGGCTCTTTTGATGAAAAAAAATGTTCAGGCAAAAAATTGGTTTCACTTCACTCTGACTATTTAACATTATGACCGCGGTCGAGATAATAAAAGTGGTAACCTTTCTTGCAAGAACAAATCTATGAATATAGCATGACAATGTGAGTGTGCTGAGAGAAAGCAGTGTTCCCAAAAAAAAAAACATATAACCGTGGAATTGTGTTCCAAAAAAATTTCTGTATTTATTTTTGATTTACAAGTATACAGTTGCGTTAAATACCAAACTTACCAAATAGTCAAATGGTAGAAGGAGATGTGTGTTCTTCAAATTTTTTGGTTAGCAGTTTATCTACGAAGGTGTGTCTGTTTTTAAGACGAAATGCTCAAATTGGGCTAAAATTTGTATTGCTTTTATTGTGATAAAATATAGGTAATAAATATTTCTATGGAGTTTGAATATCTATTTATCAAACACAGTTCCTCTTCTGACACATGACAAAACTCTTGTAAAAATAATAGCCATCAGCTCATATCTTGTTTACGCATTAATATCGCCCCATATACCCAAGATAATAACTATTTTTATTTTGGTTGATTTTACAGCACATATGGTGGTATATTTTGGTGAGATAATATGATGCAATCAAGTATGCTTAAATGAAAGAAATCGCACTGATTGCAACAGCACCCAATGAACCCAACTCGACTGCACCCAAACTCATACCCTTCAAACTTTTGCTATTTCTACTTTTCCCGATAACCTATAATGCCTGCAACAAGGTCACAAGGCGGCTTCAACGTGACGTGACCATACAACAGCGCTTGCCTCCTTTATTTGACTAACTTATCAGCAGTAGTGCAAATATTATTTTTTTTTAATACGCGCTCGCTGGGCAACCATTGTAAATATTGTTATTGTTATTGTCGTTATTGCGAAAATATATAAATTAATTTGGCCATAAATGAAAACACTTATCAGCTTTTGGGGAAAAAGCAATCACTTGCACAGGTGTTACAATTCCGGTGAATGCCAACGCAGATACTAGCAAGGGAAGCATATTTTTAGGCGCTAATGCCAATGCACTAATGCTAAGCTAGACCATAAATTAATTTAAGTAATTTCACTCATAAATTTTCACACGTGCGAGTTATTAAATATAATAAATATTGCGGCAATATTTTTCAACTTTTTTGACGTGGAAAATTTGCCATATCAAATATCGCCAAGCATACAGTAGGGAGCGAAAAAAGTGGCCTAACACTACCGTTATAATCGCCTCAAATTAAAAATGTATGCCAAAAAGCACACGCGTTCCAATTAAATTGTGCAAACAGTGGCGCTTAGTACGCACCCAACCGGCATATGCGCCTAAATGTATACATTACAAAGTGTTTGCCCCCACATACACACACTTAAGCACTTGCATGTGTGTTTTTAAATATTTATGTACACTTTTGAGTGCACTTGCTGCAATAAAGTCACACGCACACATACACACTTATACATATATATATGTATATATATGTACATATATATATATTTGTACTTATATACGCAGTAGCTAGTATTTCAAAGTGCAACTTACTTCGTCACCACCACCAACAACAATGTAGCTACAGTTAGCGCACATATATATGTAACGGCACTGCTCGCTTTACTACGGTCACGTGTGCTCCCCAGAGCGCACCGTTGTTGCAACAAATAATCGAGGTTAGCCTGCAGCACTGGCTGTCGGCATGCAGTTGTTATTCCTAGCGGCCCACTTTCAGGCCGATAACTGCAATACTAATTGTGTTAAAAATCATGCGAAGCTTGCCGCAAAGCCAACGCAACGCTCCAACACTGACATTTAATATGCGAAACAGGTGCACCAGTTCCGACTGTCACAAATTGTCTGCCACCGGCCGTTCGTTAGCATGACACACTGACGCCCGAAATTGTTACAACGCCGCAGTGTTTATGTACTCACTAGTTTCAATTTGACTTTTAGCCCCTAAATGTAGGCTACGCCGAGTAGCACAATTGTCAGGTCATATGTAAGGGGCAGGCAATTTCAAATGTTTGAACTACACAAGTTTTATTTTACTTTTTTTTTATTTTTTTGTTGTTTTGCTACATGCAATTAAGTAGGTGTGTGTATACAGCCGATTTGTGGGCGAATACTGGATGTGGAGCGGAAATTTTTAAACACACGGCAGGGCGTCAGCGTATGTAGGTGTGCTTAGAGCAAAACTTTGGAGTAGACATATTTTTTCCATTTATATATATGTATTATAGCACTGTGATTTAAATTACACTGACTGTATTATTTAGTATACAATTACATAAATTCAATTTGCAGAGTTGTACTGGCAAACACTTTAAATATTTTTTTTGTAAGCACTATTAGAAAAACTTCAAGCTGGTTTTTATTTTGAAGAAACTTTTTTGTTTATTTTCTACTCATTTAACTTTGTTTTAATTTTTTCAATTTTTTAAATTTTTCAATTTTTCAAATTTTCAAAATATTTTTGCTAATTTTTTTATTTGTTTAATTTTGATTTAGTTTTTAAAAATGTGCTTAAATTTTTCAAAATTTTTTTTTACTTTTAAAATTTTTTTTTGAAAAATTTCAAAATTTTATTTTAAATTTTTCAAAATATTTTTTGCGCATTTAACTTTGTTTTAATTTTCAAATTTTTTCTTAATTTTTCGATTTTTTTTTTAATTTTTCAAAATTTTTTTGTATATTTTTTAATTTATAAAGTTTTGTTTTACTTTTTAAAAATTAGTTTAAAATTTACAAAATTTCATTTTAAATTTTTTAAACCTTTTCAAAATTTTTTTTAAAGTTTTCAAATATTTTTTAAATTTTTAAAAAATTTTCTTTAACTTTTCAAATTTTTTATTAAATTTTGTTGTTTTTTGTTGATTTTTTTTTTTCAAATTTTTATTATTTAATTTTTCCTTTTTCCTTTCTAATTACTTAAATAATTCTACAAGCCAACACACAATTTTTTTTCAATTTTCCAATTTCAAATACTTTCAATTATACTGCAGACACAAGCAAACTCCACACCACACATTTTTGCTTTGTTTTTTTTTTTTTCAAATTAACTGTTATCCACAATATCCGTTTCCTCTACTCGGTTTTGTTTAGCCAGCGCACGTCTAACGACTATCGCATTCCGACATCAACTGAAGTTTCTGCTGTGGCACGCAACATATATAAAAATCACTTCGCTGAGCTTTTAATAGCCGCCTTTAAATGTTTGTGCTGCAGCTGGTCACCTTAGAGTAGCTTAAAGCTCAGAGAGGAAAAGGCATTGCATATGTTAAGGCGTTGGAGCGTACTCATTGTTTTTGTTTACGAATTGCTAGCGCAAAACAGCCGAGCAAAAAGAAAAGCAAGCAAAGCGACGTATAAAATACGAGAAAACAACCGTTATTATCTATTTTGGTATAGCACGCCGAGCCACGTCGGGTAAATGTAACAAACACATGTTGCTTCAACACGCAGTCGGCGATTGTCTGAACTTTGTTGGCATTGTGGTAGGCAACGGTGACAAGTGCTCTGCGGTATATGGCTGGAAATTCGAAACTTTACCAAGGATGTTTATTTGTTGGGCACATTTGATATTATTTAATAATTTTTTGTTAAATTTTAAATTTTAGGCTGAAATATTTTTGAACGTGTGAAGCAGTTAGCTCCACTCCAACCTTGGCACTTAACGCCATCTGGCTCATGGTGACCGTAGAAATCGGCGGAAGATGTATGGTTGCGAAAGTTGCTATCAGACTCAGAAAATCAGGATTCCTAAAAGAACACGTGTCTGAATACTCGGGAATCCTCACACATTTTGACTTACCCGATTGCTTGGTTCATGGAGTCGCCAAGCCGAACTCTGGCGGCTCCTTCTCTGCCCATATACCAGCGAGAGAGTTGTGGGTGGGAGGAAGCAGTTGGAGGAGAGGAGCAGTGTACTTCTTTGGAGATGGGTCAAAGCTTGGGGGAAAGTTGATGGAGGGGTTTCCTCTTACAAGCTTTCTGCCAACTCCAGCTTCAGACTTCCTTTTGTCCTATTTCAATGCTTTCAAGCCGAGGTTGCAGCCATTAAGCTTACAGTAGATATACAGCTCCGTAGTGGAGTCTCCTTCGGAGAAATGACTGTCCACTCAAATACCAGTTCATCGATACTAGCCCTGAAGTCATCGGTGCATTCAGGCTTAGTCAAGGAGTGCCAAACTTCGCTATCAGTAGCATCGAGTCTTTTTATGATAAGACTGGTATAGGCACCTGGTCACAGCACAATCGCAGATAATTTTAAAGCTGATAAGCTAGCAAGGAAAGGCATCCTAGAATTGCAATCAGTAGAATGGGAGCGGGTAGAGGCTCCCGTATACTCTTGAGTTCTACTACTGAATAGCTGGGCTTCGCGGAAGCTTGGTCGTAGATAATTTCGTTTATCTTGAACAGGCATTAATCGAAATCCAAGGCAGAATAACTCTTGCCAACAGATGCTACTTTGGACTCAGTAGACAATTAAGAAGTAAAGTCCTCTCTCCACGAGCAAAGACCAAATTCTTCATCATCTTGTCCTGCTGTTTGATACAGAGGCATTGACGATGAAAGCATCTGACGATTCGGCGGTACGAAGTTTCGAGGGAAAAATTCTGCAAATTAGGAGGCAGTGACTATGCTGGCTAAGCTGTCGTCCGAATGGACGAAAACACTCCAGCTCTGAAAATATTCGACGTAATACCCACCGAGGAAGCAGAGAAAGAGAAAGGCCTCCACTCCATTGGAAAGACCATGTGGAGAAGGCTACACTTGGTATCTCCAATTGGAGCCATACAGCGAAGAGGAAGAACGACCGTGAGACAAAGAAGTGCCCGTAGTGTCGAGAATATTACCGCCATTAGCGCATCAATTGAAGAAGACCCAAATCAGTCTCTCACACGTCGCTCACAAGCGTTAGGCATCTCTGAGACGTCGTTGTAGCGAATTTTGCGAAAAGAACTTGACCTAAATCCTTACAAGATCAAATTGACGCAAGAACTGAAGTCGCTTGATCACCATATACGTCGTATGTTCGTGAATTTGGCAGGGTAACAACTTGAAAATGATCCAGGCTTTATTGGTTAGGCAGTAATCCACACGTACTCCATGACTCATCATTGCATCCAGTAAAAGTTACGGTTTGATGCGTGTTATGAGCCGGCGGCGTCATTTGGCCGTACTTCTTCCGTGTTGATCAATACCGACGCGTTACTGTAAATGGAAATCGCTACCGCTTAATGATAACCGAATATTTTTGGGTCGAATTGGATAGTATGGATTTGGACAATATGTGGTTCTTGCACGACGGTGCCACAAGCAACACAGCGAGTGTCACAATAGATTTACAGAAAACCAAGTTTGGTGAACGTGTTATCTCACGAAATGGCCCAGTCAATTGGCCGCCTCGGTCATGCGATTTGACGCCGTTAGACTATTTCCTGTGAGGCTACGTCAAGTCTATGGTCTATGCCAACAAGCCAGCGACGATTGATGAACTTCGTACGAATATCGAACGTGAAATTGCAGTATCGGCTGATTTACGTTGGAAAACCGTCGAAAATTGGGTTCAACGTCTGGACTGCTGCAAGCGTGCGCGTGGTGGCCATGCAAAAGAAATTGAGTTCCCTACTGAATGGCATCGAATGTACTTTCACAGGTATCAGGAATTTCATGGATATCCTAAAAATGTTTCGAAAAACAAAAAATTTTGTAGCGCTCTTATTGAAAACCCCTTTAGTTATATCAAATATGTTGGGGTTAATGAGATGCGCTGTTGATTAATGGGTTGCCTTCGAACAAAGCTACATATTCTACATAAAAGTCTATATGTCTATATGTCTTCCATATTGCTGATTAAAATTACAAAAATATATATACAAATGTTTATATCAATAGATACTATTTCCATACATGTATGTATATATACATATATTTAAATCAGAAATATAAACAGTTTATACTTCTTGAGTAATGTCTGGCGAAAACAAATGAAAGTTCACTCGCATCACGCGAAGAGTGAGCAAAAACTATAATTTTACTAAATACATATTTCTCTTACATTATAAATATGTATGCGTGTGTATTTGTTTGTAATGTACATAACGGGGTGCTAAGCGCATATTTAACACTGATTAAATTTCATGGGAATTTTTTGTTTTGGATTACAATGAATTTATTACAGTCTATTATGAGATATTACAAACGAATATGTATTCATGCTGATATGTCAATATGTAGGTACATATGTATCTGTTTAAATATGCAAATCTCGTGGCTTACACTTAATAATATGGCAGATGTGCTTATAATACTAATTGAGCTGTGTCTTGTTGAACTGGCTGAATAGCAATTGATCGCCGATTTTCTCCGTTTGTATATACGCATTCGTGGTGATAATTAATGTTATCGATTGTTGAATAACCAAGGGAGCGAAATATTTATTGTATAGTGGGCGCTCCGGTTCGTTTGAACTACAAGAAAGAAGAAGTGCAAACACATAAATTTTGTGCTAGTTGATGGAAGCTCAAAATTACTTACGGACAACAAATGATTTCCTCGTAGACCGTATAGCCGCAGTGACCGACATCTCGGGCCAGCAGACCTTTTCCAGTCATCGTAGCCTCTAAATGCGGGCATTGCTTCTCCACCGAACAGATGCCATCATAACTGTTTGTAACGCACTCGTCGCCCTCTGGTGAAATAAATATATATTTTTAAGCAAAACATTTACAAAATTTGTCACAGAGGGAGGTGCTTTCTTTTTTTTGGAACGCTGTTATCACTTTTCACCAATACAACCACAACTGCACTTTCTACTTACCATATAACACCACTTCTTGTGGCTTTGCCTGTGTGAGGCAGAAAAAGCACACGAGTAAGAAGACCGACAGTTGACAAGAATTTTTCAACATGTTTATCGTTATTTTGTATAATATTGACACTAATAATAAATCTTTATTTAAAAGTTGTTGTAATGTAGTAAGTTAACTTTTACTGTAACGTTTTGCGGTCTTAAACGGACAATGAACCGCAGCTAACGGCAGTAGCGAGCCAAGTGAAACAAATCTTCGCGCACAGAGCTTGTTGGCTTCTGCGGCTACGAACGTTGTGTGAGCAAATATTATACTTAAGTTAATGTGTAGATAAGAGTATTCATCTGAAACCGGTTTTTAAGAATCAGACAAGCTGCGCTCTTTGTTATGTATTCTTACGCTTTAAGCGTTAACGTGAATTCCCCATAGAGTTGCCAGTTTTGTGAGTAAAATTACGTTGTTCGTTAGAGATTTTTTTTAAATTCAAGTTAGTATAAATGTATACAAAGTAAGCTATAGATGATATGGAACATTTCTCGAACATAAAGCGTTCCTTTCTTAGACAATGCTTGACCCTTACAACACTCATATGCATTGGTCTCAACCAATCTACTAGTTTAAAGCCACGTCCTAGAAGCGAACGGATTTTATTACCAAATTATAATGAGTGAAAGTTTGGTTTATCGAAGAGCTCTTTAATGAGCTTTGGTTGGTCGGGGTCGAGTCCAGAATAAGAGTACAGATCGAGCACGGGACCTTGACAAATATGCCAGATCTTAAAAAAAAAGATGAAAAGTACTTATTAACGACTGAACTGTGTAAAAGCCCGATGGAACAATCAGTCCATACAAGGATCTCTTCAAAAATGATGCCGGTGAGAACGTAACAGTGAATGGTAACCGTCATCGTGGTATTACAACGGACTATTCGATGCCTGAAATTGAAGCTCGTGATGTCGGCAACATTTGGTTTCAAGAAGTCGGCGCCACTTCCCCCACATCACATCAATTAATGGATTTATTGAGAAAACACTTCGGTGAGCAGATAATTTCCCGTATTGGGCCGGTCGATAGTTCAACAAGAAGTGTGATATTACACCGTTAAGGGATATGTAAAGTCTAAGGTCTATGTGGACATTCTCGCTTCGATTCAGGTCTTGGATCAAAGCAACAAGCGCGTTATTTGCCACTTATTAATTGAAATGCTTGAAATAATCGTCGAAAATTGGACTCAACGGATGGACCATCTGAGATTTAGCCGCGGTCATCTTTTAAAAAAGATGATCTTCAAAAAATAAATCCTTCGAAATGGATCAAATTTTATAAAACCGAATGGCGCATATTTCACCAAAATAAAGGGAGCTCTTATCATCGGACCAGACAAAAATGTTAAATTGCTTTATCCACTGCCTTAGAATACCGATCCGATAGCACATGACTTATTTTCTTATTCTCTTAAACTCACTTGAACACATCAAAAAAAAAACAGAACTATGGTCAACTATTTCCGAGAATAGAAGAAACGCTCGACATATTCAAATAGCATGTTTAGGTCCTTCAGACTGAAAAAAGTGCTGAGGAGCAGTTAAGTTTTAAGAATACAATATTTCAGAATAAAATGTACTTCGTTTTCTCCCAACCTGAGGGACTCAAGAAAAATAAATTGTAGCGCCTTGGCAACTCATTTATAACTCTCATTTGTTGTGTTTGTTTTGAGCAAAATCAATTATCAAATTATTTGTAATATTTATCTCAGCTGCCTCTGATAAACCAGAGCCCCAGCTTAACGACAAAGCATATCACACAACACAACACAAGCACCGAGCACATAATTATAACATATCTCAATTATCAACCCGAGAGAAGAAAAGAGCTGCAAATCTAACATATACGAATTTCACGCTTCTGCTAAAATATTTTTCTCATCTTAATAATGATTCATCATGGAATCCCCAAAGTCGTTAGCTTGCAGCTGATGGACGTTGAATGAATCTCGGGGAAATCCAGCCAAATTTTAATACTAGCGTTCATTTCAAAGAAATGTCAGCAAATAAGTGATAGTGATAAAGTGCTTTAACGCTTATACTTACAGAAGATGGAAAAAAAATATGTTATAATCTTTAGTGGCATTGCCTTACTATATCTTGAACTTCGCGAACCTTGTTTTTAATTAATTTTCGCAGAATTGATAAGAAAGTTATTTTTTTACTGTCATACATAAATAATTTCTGGCATTAATTAACCCTTGCTAGGAATATAGAATATGACTTTATTTTCATTGTTTGTTTAAAGCATTTCAAGGCGCTGTTGCCAATTTTCGTCGAGGTCAGAATGTTAGTGCTAATGAAATACATACATTTTATGTTAGCAGTTGAAACTTTAAGCTCTAGCAATATATACTGGATTTGCTCTCATTAATTCTCAGTTGAAATTTTTAGCTCTACTAATATATACTCGCTTTGCTCACATTCAGTAAGTCCTTGTACTTCTTCGAGAATATATTGCTGAATTTTAACAAATCAGTTTGCTATACTCAGTTGAAATTTTTATCAGTAGCAATATAGATCGGCTTGCGTTTCATACACATTTTGTATAACGCGTTACACCGGGTATAATAATAAAAAAACTAGTAGAGAAGGGTAAGATTCAAACACAGCCCAGCTTTTTATGCTCTCCTAATAACTAAGATTTGTAGTGGTGTGCTATTTATCGAGAAATCTGAAAATGTTGTTCTAAAAAGATTTTCCTATGAATTCAACACTCGTCGTTAAGCGGAATTTCTAACTCATTACAATTATGTTTAATCACAGATCATCTACCACATAGTCTAGGTCACCTGGTCACTTACAATCAGCGCAAAATATGTATTTATATTAAATCTAACCTCATTAACAGAAGTCTCTATATTCATCAGGTTAGTGCTGTTGCAAGGTAGGAACCGATATTACCAATTTATAGAAGCAACCACATAATGTTCACATGACATGTTCTATGTCAATAATACAATTACAGTTTAGTCTTTGGAAAAATGATAACCGATTATGTAGCAAATATGTTCTCTTCATTTCATAAGCTGTCTGAGATATTGGCCTATATACATCTGATCTTTTGACCCGTACTGACAAAAAAAAATATTTTCATATATATTAATACATATATTATCGGTTTCAATATAGGTTTCCAAGCCAATACATATATGGCAATCCAATCCATCTCGACCGAGATGCCCTTCAGTGCCTTCAGCGCATTTTTTTTTTCGGTTTAGGCTCATTTTTGGAGTGTCTTTCACTCGATTGTTAAACAGTTTCAAGTTTATATTGGCGTCCAACGACTTGTCACCGGTAATGATGTGTTTGACGAATGTAGAGTCCTCGCCTACGTTGTCAACAATCTCTTTTATAACCTCTACTCGACGTGGTTTTCGTTCGGTTATGTCAGGTATTTTAAGGGGTACTATCACTGACACGTTTCATACCCGAAACATTCACCAATTTGGTTAAGTCCAACTATAAGAGATGTTGAGATCTTCGATGTCAAGTCGACAATTTTCAAGCGCCTTACCTTTTTCGATATTTTCTTTATTAAAAGAGATGGATGGACGACTTGCTCAAGACAAGTTTTCGATGACATCGCGACCAAAATCGATATTACCAACTTGAGTTCATGTTAAAATAGAATCTTCAAAGAAATTCTGCAACATTTCATTGATTCCGTAACAAACTTTCAAGCTGCCAAAAACACACTAATTAACATATGGGTATCAAGCTTCATAGGACATAAAAAGAGACTGTTTCAACCTGGAAACACAAAGTTTTCGTCGAGTTGGTTTGCGCGCTCAGTTTACTTGGACCAATCCCTGCCAAATTTGATCAGATAGGTTAACGCCGATAGATAGCTCTTTGTGTTCCATATTCCAGATTGGTACTTCTTAAATATTTTATTAAGGATAGTATTAAATTCTCTCGTCATCCTGATCATATAATCTTAATCCCTTAGTTTTGGATAACTGAATTTTGTGTTTCTTTATTAAAATTATTACTTTGGGCCCATAAATAGTATAATATTAATTCAAGCATTACTTAATTTAATTATTTTCCCCTAAACTCGTTTTAGAGAAAGTATGGCAATATGGTGGTTTCATGTTTCAGAATTATCACTTCCGCGAAGATAAAGCGTAAAATAACGGCAAGTCTATCCACTGGGCCAAACGATGCTCTCGATCCAGTCCAAAAAGGAAGACACACGACTGTACAGACCAGGAGTGGAACTGCCACAACTGAAGCCAGCTGAAATTACACCAACTACACGGTATTTATTCAAAGCCTCGTCGACCACCAAATTCAACGGACCGCCCGAGTCACCCTGACATGCATCCTTTGTTAGACCCGGGTCATGTGCGCACAACTGACTGGCGATGATACCCTCTCTATTACGACGCGTCAAGCCGTTGTCTACGTAGCTTTCATTACATTTCGAGTTGTCAACGATCGTCTGACGGGCCTTCAATAAAACATTCGATTTTTCACGCGCTACAAGCAAGAAGAAAGCAAATGTTTAGCAAGATGATATTGATAATATATTTTATAGGCTGTGTATTGCTTACTGCTTCTATTGATGACACCCCAGCCGGTAACAAAGAGCGGAGAATTGGCTGGCGGATCATCTGGATCGGTGTAAAGGCATGTCGGGAATACATTGTTGCTATAAGTAACTTCGTCCTCCAATTCCAGCAAGCCCACATCGTTATAAACATTAGCGCTCGTGTAGTCCGGATGTATGTGAACTTTCTGCGGGAGAATGTATGGTATATTGCATGATGCTTGAGTTCAATCGTAGACATACGTTACCTTAATTTTGATTTCAACCGCCGCCTTCATTTGTTCGGTATCCGTGAAATTCACCACACCCATACGCACCATAACCGGTATTTGTCGCGTGACTAAACAATGGGCCGCAGTTAAAACATAGCGCTTTCCAATCAAAGTACCACCGCAATTATATTCCACAGCACCATCTGTGTCAGTCAGTCCAATGGCCACCATATGTGGATATTCACCTAATTCTACCGGTGTACCGCCTAGAATGTGTGGTGTAAGCAGCGGCTGCAATTGTTCATCGATTTCAATGCAGGCTACCAGGTTGGAAAAAGTACGGTTAGTATCGATTTTTATTACATACAAATCGGTATATGTTTTTGAACTCACCTTTTACAGCTGGACGATCATCGGATCGTGTTTTTATGGTTGTTGTGGGAACGGAAAGGGATCTGCAGTAGTGAAAGATTACAAATGTCGTTTATATATGTAGTATATATAGCATCATAGGCGTTCAACTTACGGACAACAGATAATTTCCTCGAATATTGTGAATCCACATCGGCTTATATCACGTCTTTTCAGGCTCAGCTGAGCCATAGCATACGGCAGATCCGTACATCTGCTTGCCTCAGTGCAGATACCTCTATAATTTGTATTCTGACATTGATCACCTACTGAAACGAGATTAAAAACGAAATGTGTGTTAGGTAGCTGTATTATATTAACTCACAATCATTTCGTCAGACCAAAATATTTCTACAAGGTCTAAATAATACGCTCGGAGATTAGATATTGTCATATTATATTAGTCCATACCAAATTTTGTGAACCTGTTCTGTCACATAAAAAAGTTTTCCATACAAAGATTCGATTGTCAGTTTGTATGGCACCTACATACTATATGTACATATATGCTATGGTGGCTAAATATCGGCGGTAACGACAATTGAACTCCTGAGGGAGAAAAAAAATTTTCAAAATTTCAGATCGATATCAGACGGACAGACAGGCGGACGGATAGACAAACCGACGGATATGGCTAAAGCTTTTGATATTGCTCATCGTCAGTTTACACATTCCGGTCTTAGACCAAGTATCCTCTGGGTATCTCCCTTCCGCCTTTTTGTCTTTTGAATTTCGCGGCTATGTATAAAGCGTTACAAAGCTCGTATCTGGCAATACTATTCATCTTTGAAAGGTCAGGAGGTGCTTCGAACTGCGAAGGAAGACGATTCGACAATTCAGAGCGTGTAAAAACGACACCATGGATAAGCCAGCCGGCGGCAGACCTGTGACGATAAATACCGATCAAATCATGGAAAACATCGAGTTAGACCGGCATGTGGCATCTCGTGACATCGCCCAGAAGATGGAAGTTAGTCACCAAACCATTTTAAACCATCTGCAGAAGATTGGATGGCTGGATACACAAAAAAGCTTGATGTTTGGGTGCCGCATAACCTTCCGGACCGAATCGACGCCTGCGATATGCTGCTGAAACGGAGCGAACTCGACCCATTTTTGAAGCGGATGGTGACTGGCGACGAAGAATAGATCACATACGACAATATCAAGCGAAAGCGGTCGTGGTCGAAGTCTGGTGAATCGTCCCAAACGGTGGCCAAGCCGGGATTGATGGCCAGGAAAGTTTTGCTGTGTGTTTGGTGGGAATGGAAGGGAATCATCCACTATGAGACGCTGCTTAATTCTACCATCTACAGCGAACAACTGAATCGCTTGAAGCAGGCGATCGACCAGAAGCGTCCAGAATTGGCCAACAGGAAGGGCGCAGTGGTCCACTAGGACAACGCCAGACCACACACTTCGTTGATAACTCGTTAGAAACTACAGAAGCTCGGATGGGAGGTTTTATCGCGTCCACCACATAGCCCGGACATAGCACCAAGTGATTACTACTTGCTGCTGTCCATGGCTAACGCCCTTGTTGGTGTAAAGTTGAACTCAAAACAGGCTTGTGAAAAGTGGCTGTCCAAGTTCTATGCAAATAAGGAGGGGGCTTCTACGAGGAAGGTATTATGAAGTTGCCGTCTAGATGGAAAGTCGCGAAAGGCGCCCGAAACAGAAAAACCCGAAATTCGCTAAAGAAAAAATACGCTGAGGGTCATTCCAGCCCAGGTTTATAACAAGTTTATGGAAAGCTTCGGTTTAAGCTCCGGCATGTTTGTAATTGGTCAGGAGCCTACTTTGAAAGCGAAAATAAAGATTTTAATTATTGTAAATACCTGAAAATGTAGTTATTTGTCAGTCCGGGTCATTTTTGATCGCATGGTATATAGATATGTATCTAACATATAAATATAAATTAAATTCTAATATCGACTACTCACCCTCCATTTGAGCTGTGGTCAATCCAAGCAGGGCGGCAAATACGCTCCACAGCAGCAGCAGCATCTTGTAATGTTCACTTGGTCGTGATTTAGAATGTTTGAAATGCATTTCCGATTTTCATATGATTAACAATTTAAATCAGTTTGCACAATATTCTTACTGAGCGGCCTCTAAGCGTTGCGGTGCAGTTTTATCGCTTAAACTGGCTGGAAGTATGTATGTACAATATATATGTTATGGCAGCGGCACGCGATACAGGTGGTATTAAGTCATTGAACCGTGAACGAATCTGCAATAAAATGTGCATGTATGTAAAGATATTAGTACATATATACTTGTGTTCGACACCGGTTTTATAAGCAAATAAATATTAACTTTTATGCGTGTGACCTTGTGCGCCGCTGCAGATTGCGGAACACTGCCTTGACATTGACAAACTATATTTCGCGATTGGTGCAGGCGAAGTTTAAGTGATGCTTTCAGTGGGCATTTTGTGTCAATATTTCCAAAAGCAGTACATTTATTTGGTTTGATTTTTATGATTTCTATATTTAACATTTTTGTGTCTTTGATTTATTTTATTTTATTTTATTTTTTTTTTAATTCAATATATTTTACTTCACTTTATTTACTTATTTAGTTATTAACAATCAAGTAATAAATAATCAAAAGTGACCGTAGAAACTGGCTCATCACATGAGAAAAAACCAGGACATCTAAGCCGACTCATCACGATCCTTGAGTCAATAACCTCGAAGCGGTTAGTGCGACCACCAAGCGAAAATTACGGAAAAGAGCAAAGAAGACCCAAACGAAACAAAGGAAGTAACAGTGGAAGAAACACATAAAAACGCAAAAGAGCGACAACAAGGGAAGAATATAGGTGCTTTTCCTGATTTGGACGAGGACACTTAACCTTAGACTGCAAAGGGGCCGATACGAGAGGACAAGGTGCTTGCTTAAAATGCCTGGTCACAAATACCCAAAGCCACCCTGGATAACGGCTACGATTGAATCATCATAATCGTGCAATGAAAAATGAAAGGTAGAGGTACCTGACTAGAAGATAGCAGCACAATCGCCGCTATATGACTACAACCAAGAAGTAACGCCGACACTATAAACAAAGGGAACGGCAACGGTTTCGTCTGGGTCAGATACGACCATATCACAGGAATTAGCTGCTACAGCTCTATAAAAGGTCAACTAATTATCGTCGAAAACCTAAATTAAAAAGTCGTAGAGTAGGGTATGCCAACCACGGACTCGAGAGGAATGCACAATCTAGAAATGGCTTGGTCTAATAGGGCTCAATACGAGAAACCCACACACGTTAGGAAGACCGCGGTGCAAGAACACCACACCAGACATTACTCTATCATCAGAGCGCATGACAGGCTCAATAAAGAAAGGGAGAGTCCCAGATGATTCCACAGGCAGCGATCATTAGTATTTTTTTCCCGATCAACACCAGAGCAACTAAGCTTTTGGACCTAGGAACCCCAAAATAAACTGGGATAGACCATGAAATACAGTTTTCAAAGCACCTGCATATCAATTCATTCCCCGACTTTTTGAACTACATTCGTATGACACAATCAACAAATAGACCATATCAGAAATGTTTTTATTACCTGCGAGCTTTTAAATAAAAAGCGTAAAAAGTATTTCTCCACACTTTTCATTATAACACTAATTAATAATAATTTTTTATGAAATTGTTTTATGCAATTTTTCATGCGAAAGGTAATAAAATTTCTCACAAAATTTACAAAAATTAATGCTCTTTCCCTAAAGTTAAAACTTTTCGAGTTAAATTACCTCGCAAACGAACAAATGTTTCTTGAAAAAAATGAGCGTCAATAATGTGTTTTACAATAAATTAGAAAAATATTGCTAAATAGCCTTTTTGGTAGTAAAATTTAATTGTAATTTTGCTAATAAAATATAATTGTTTTTCATTAACATAAATAAATACTAATGAAATGTTTTTACACCCTTAAGTTGTTATATCCACTGGCGAATTTCAAAAAATCATTTTTTCATTAATTTCATTGTGACAAAAAAATACCCGGAAGATGTAAATAAAATAATTAATTATTTGTCAATATTTATTTTGTCGCCTTTAAAGAAAGCCCCACCAGATTTAATATACTTATGCCAGGAATTTTTCCAGTCCACTTTTTGAGATGGCCTTCAGCTCCTTCAGCGAATTTGGTTTTATCTTTTCGCTCGACTGAAAACGAGTTTCACAAAAAGGCAATTACGGTTTTAAGAACAAGAAAAAATTACACGGAGCCAAACCTGGCCATATTTCGGTCATAATTGAGGTTCGATGCGGTTGTGTATTATGATCGTGCAAAATCCATGAATATTTCTTCAACAACCGATCTCAGTCAAACGCCTCAATACGGACAATTGGAGCTCCTTATTGACCGTCTGTCCCTTCGAAATAAATTCAAGGTGCTCCAAACCAAGAATATCGATGAAAGCAATGAGCATCATCTTGATTTTTGAGCGGCTTGGCGGATCATTTTCCATGAATGTGGAGTCGAAACTTGCACGATCAAGCTTGTCCAAAGAGAACTGTTTACAGTACTCTTTTTGAAAAAAATTCAAATTTATCGGAAGGAGTCGAACAAAGAATGCGTTTCATACCTAAAATATCCACCAAAATCATTCGAGCGGACGGCTGTCCAGCTCTCTGCTATCATTCTAATACAAGGTGCGTTCCAAAGTAAACTGGAATCTATCTTTCTGAATATAGCGCCCTCTGGTGGCGCCATCTATCTATTCCGCACAAATTGACTGACGACCAAAAATTGCTCAGAATCCAACATTCGAAGGACATCATTAAAGAGGCCAAAAAGGACAAAACCTTCCTTAACAATATTGTGACTGGTAACGAAACGTGGTGTTTCCAATATGATCCCGAACCAAAAATCCAGAGTGCTGAATGGAAGGCACCGGAGGAGCCGAAACCCAAAAACTCGGGCATGGAGAAGTCAATAGTGAAGACAATGCTGATTTCGTTTTATGATTCCAAAGGTATTGTTCACAAAGAATTTGTTCCACCCGGCCAAAACATTAATGCGGTATTCTACCTTGTAGTTTTGAAGTGTTTAGTGCGCCGTATTCACCTTGTTCGGGAAGATGAAAGTTGGCGTTTGTTGCACGATAATGCGCCGTCTCATCGATCGACGCTTGTGACCGATTATTTGACCAAAAATCACATTTTAACCATTAACCACTCCTCGTATTAACCTGATGTGGCACCGTGCGACTTCTTACTTTTCGGAAAATGCATTTGCCTTTGAAAGGAAAGCGTTATGCAGACGTAGAGGCTATTCAAAAGGCGTGCACCGGCATAATGACTAACTAAAACACTCGTTCGACATGCTTTTGGATCGTGCAAAAATCTGTATTGAAGCAGAAGGAGACTTTTTTGAATAAAATAAATTGATTTTGTCGAAAAAACCATTTGTGCTGTTTTTTAAGTCTTGTTTACTTTAAGTAATAGTAAGCATAGTAATTAAGGATAGTCCAACCAGCTTAGCGAAATACACTTTTTTTGAAATATCATTTACCCGGGGAATTTACTACAAATTGTAATTTCCAAGTATTCTTTTATATCAATGTACATAGGCTGCTATATATATTTCTAGCCTAGGCAACACTAAGTGTTGCCAGGTGCAATCTGACATTTCCATTGGAAAGTTTGACATTTTTTAGCATAACATCACTCAGAACGTTTTGTCATTTAATCGTGAATTGTTTTATTTACAGGGAATTAAAAAATTCATCTCGGCCAAAAAATGAAATTAACTCGTGAACATTTTCGTGCGATCATTTTTCATAACTTTCGACGTGGATTATCACGACAAGAGTGCATCGATGAACTAAAATCTTTGCATGGCTATGAAGCACCATCCTATAGCACTGGATCGTGGCCGACGGTCGCTCAAAGACGAATTCCGTGAAGGTCGTCCAAAAACAGCCGTTGTGCCAGAACACATCGATGCCGTACGTGAACTGATAATGCAAGACCGTCATGTAACATACTTTCAGATAAAGGCATGCCTATGCATTCCTCCCACCAGCATACATTCGATATTGCATGAACACCTGACCGTAAAAAAGGTTTGTTCTCGTTGGATCCCGCACAATTTGACAATCGCTCGGGTGGATTGATGTAAAGAAATGCTGAAAAAATACGATCGCGGTTCTTCAAAAGACGTTTATAAGATCGTCACAGGTGACGAATCATGGATCTATGCGTATGAGCCCGAAACAAAACAGCAATCGACGACCGTGTGAGTCTTCCAAGACGAGCCAAATCCAACGAAAAAAAAAAAACATTTTCGTTGATAAATATTCCTATTTTCATTATTAGGCCATAAATATATATAGCAGTCCTCGTATATCGATTGTATCTGTACATACTCATATTTAAGAATATTCTCCAAAATTTTTGAAGCTCATCCGGTAAATGGTTTCAAAAATACGTCACTATAGCATATAGCTGCCATACAAACTGATCAATCCAAGTTTTAAGTGGAAAATACTTTTTTTTGGTAAGATATCTTCTTCTTAGCTGCCAGCCAAACTCACCATATCAGATTCACGTTAAGGTATTGTCTTGTTTTTTTGTTAAATTGAAATTATCAAATCAAAAAATCCGTTAGCTTTTTATCAATTTAGGTCGTCACTTTTTTTATGTATTTGTATTAAGTAGAGCACATATACTATATATTAAAAATTAACAGTTACTCATACTTCGAAATATAAAAATAACCCCGCTGTAGGGATTCTACCTTTCATAAAGACCCGTGCGAAGTTATACCCGTCACAAAAGTTGTTTTAGCAATACAAACAAATATATTTTTATACATATACATATATGTATATATCGATAGACATATATGTATGTATGTTTATAATCTAAAAGCTGCGCTTGTTGTCAGTCTTATCACTTTGCCATTGGCAATTAATAAATATGTGGATGCACTATATGACACTGCTGGTGTTTTGTTGTTATTGTTTTTTGCGTTTTATTTTGTTTCCTTACTTTTAATTCTTAAGAAAGCAATTTGTGCTGTGTGTGTGTTTATACACACTTTTGCTGCGTTTTTCGCGCGTACTCAACAGTTGCTCATCCGGTTTGTGATTTTTTGTTTGTTTTTTTGTTTTTTTTAATTTTTTCGGTTAATATGTAATTGTAAACAAAGCATGCAAAATTTGAACGAACCTTTCAACCGCAGTGATTTGATCGCGTGGTAAAAAATATATTTCTTTTTATTATTTTTTTTTAGTTATAATTAGAGTAATGGAGTTTTTTCAAAAACAACATTCTAGTTCAACTTTTAATATGCGGTGTTCAGCAACACGCCACAGCTAAGCGAGCACTGGCTTGCGAGCTGAGCTGCACCAAACTCTCGAGCTCTCAACGCGCTCCGCTTGAAAAGCGTAGTAGAAGGCGAAAGAAAAGTGTAGTATAAAAAGAATTTGTGGAGTAAGCTTTTAAAAAAACTAATAATAAATAAATAAATAAATAAATAAATAAAATTAATAAAAAAATTTAAAAAAAATTAATAGAAAAAGTATAAATAAATTAATAAAAAAAATTAAAAAAAAAATTAGTAAAAAATTAATAAAAAAAATTATAAAAAAATTAATAAAAAATTAAAAAAAAAAATTGTACTAAAAAATATTTTTTTCATTTAATTCAATAATAATTTAATTTAAAAAAACTAATAAAAAAATTAGTAAAAAAAATTAATAAAAAATTAATAAAAATTAATAAAAAATTAATAAAAATATTAATAGAAAAATTATAAATAAATTAATATAAAAAATTTAAAAAAATTAATAAAAAAAATTTAATAAATTAATAAAAAAATTAGTAAAAAAAAAAATTATTAAAAAAATTAATAAAAATTAATAAAAAAATTAATAAAAAATTAGAAAAAATAATAATAAAAAATTGTACTAAAAAATATTTTTTTTGCATACTTCAAAAACTTTTATGTTACATATAAGCCCATCTTAAACCCAAAAATCCCATGAAACTCCTTCACAAACTTATGCTCCCTAGTAAAATAAATTTTAGTAAAAATAGTGAAAAGAGTTGGCACAAATCTTCTCCAATCGGTGCGCTAATGAACACTGGTCAGCTCAATTGTGTGTTGTGTTGCTGGAGAGCCAAGCTTCTGAATTTACGTCACTTTGAGAGACGTTCTTATGTGTATATGCCGAGTATTTAAGGCAGCCAAAAATAAATACTTATGTATGTACATATGTTTTCCGACCAGATAAGCTCAGCTTAGCAGTTCAAGTAGACTTAGGCTAATTGCCAACTTAGGTAAAGAATTGAAAAGAGAGAAAGTGGAGAGAGTGAGCGTAAATATATGAGAAGCAGGTTAGCAGCTGACAGCTGATTTGAGGCTATATATGTTTTGCTGTCATATACCAAAAACATGTAAGCTTAACTTTAAACGCCTCAATACCAAAAAATGTTACTCAAAACGTGTTAAATACTATTTTTATTATTTTATAAATCGTTTGCTGATTTTATGGTCTTTTAAATATAGAAATATTTTTAAATACAGAGTTTTGAGTCAGTAAAATTTTGATTGTTTTTAAAGAGTTGCCACATGTGCGAAAAACAAATTTTAATCTGATTTGTAAATATAGAGTAGAGAGTCTTCGTTGCGGCCTTCGTATTTTTTACAAAAAAAATAACGGGACATAGGTTGCCTTTTATATTTCGGAATTAGAGAACAACAAACAAAAACAAAACAAATTTTAATTACCGAAAATTAATTTAACTGTGGGCAAAAACTAGTAAGACTTTTTACTTTAATTTTCGTTCTAACATCCATTTGTCGAAATATTTTTTTTCTATGTTGGATGTCAGTGACATCTGCCCCAAATGTCACATCATAATATTCATTTGTGTTTAGTATACGCTTGTATTTCTGAAGTATATAAAATCCATTCCGCAATTTTTACGATAAGTGAAATTATTCAATAAAGAAGTTCCATTGAATTTTGTTTGCGGAATCAAATTTTCTGTTGCCGAAACGTTCAGAATGTTGGAAAAGCCCTACCGTCATTATTCTGTGAAACAATGCTTTCCGACTACCAGAATGTTATAGAACATATTATTACTGACGATGAGTCTTAGATCTATGATTACGACCCGGAAACACATGACTAAACGACGGTATAACGAGACGTGAGTCGAAGCCAAGAAAACCACGTCAAAGCAGTTCAAAAATTAAGGTTATGTTGACAGTTTTCTTTGGTAATCGAAGTGTGGTGCACACCGAACTCCTTCCGGCCGGCCAAACTATCAAGAATGAATACTAAATATTTGATTGTTATGCGTCATTTATGGAAGCTATTGGTAAAAAGATACCGAAATTATGTGCCGACAACTCTTGCTTTTCACCGTAATGCACCGTCGCTTAGTGCATTGATTCTTCTGCTCCGGCGAAACCGTTTAAAGACATATGAATACATTAAGAAAGAATGTAAACAAATTTTGAGTTTTTATTTTTTTTTTGCCAACGGGGAAAAAGACGGCATTCCGTGCTAAGTTTGGATGGTATGGAGGATGACTTATCAAATCGCTTTTTTGTGTGCATTTTGCATCTAAGATTTTTTGCGGTCTCAAAACTCTTAAAAATTTTGTGAAACTGCTTCAAAACACAGTTCATAGCTTCCTTCGTCGCGGGTATCAGGTCTAGAATCCAAGCAAACCAGCACAAATATCGATATGGCGAACATATACTGAAGATTTCAAGATTTTTTTTTGGAGTTCTTGGCCAATATGTACTTACATATGTAATTAATGCTTCTCAGTGGCGTAGCTAGGGGGGCGAAGGGGTGTGGGGCGGAAAAACGATCTTCGCTGTTTTTTAATATTCAGAACAATACTTCAACAATTTTTTTTCCAAAATTTATTATAAAAGATAAAGAGTTGTAAACTTACAATGTAATAATCTGAATAACAATAAAAAAATATTAATTTTTACTCGCATACCCTTCAGTCTTTGAATTTGTCTTATATCTTTTGGCTTATAGCTTTCTTGAAAATAGTGATACAACTTAAAGATGCACTTTTCTAGCTTTGATCGCTGCAAATCACATATCATTGTAGTTTAAAGTTGAAGCAGTTTCACATTCTATTGAGAGATTGGACAGTCTACTCTGACTCATGGTCGATCTCAAGTAAGATTTGATCAATTTAGGTTTGCTAATAGATCTTTCACAAGATGCAACTGATACAGGTATAGTGAGTATTTGCGTGGCTTCTAATTTCTAAATTTTATATACCTAATATGGAAGATATTTTGTAAAAATTATTCGAACCACCTCATGAAATTTGTAGGTAGGTTGATAAAGGGGGACGGCAGAAGATCCTTGGTTCCGGGCGCCCGAAGTAGCTACGCCACTGATGCTTTTGGTAAGAGACCTGTGCTCCCACAATTTTCTTATCACTTAAGGTTTAAATTCATATGAATTTCACCCAAATTGATTGACAAAATAAAAGAGTGAGTAAGAACAAATATTTTACAACCCAGTACTAAAATCGATAAAGTTAACTCTATTATTTTAATATTTTGTATTTATATATGATATGTAAATATAATATATTATGTGTATATGACATTTAAAAGTGATTTAGAATATCTCCAATTCAATAATATAATTTTCATTTAATTATTTGCAAATCGAATGCGTGTATTTCTGCTGGTACCACTGTAAACTCCCTGGTTTCTTCGGTGTGTTCTTTCTTCAGACCTTCTATGATTTCTCATATTAAAACGTCCATTATTGAATGTACTTCGGTTTTCCATGAATGTACCGTGTCTTCTCCTATTTAGAGTTCTGGCCCGTAATGGCTTATCATTAAATATAAAATGCTCAGGACTGCCTTCTAACTGACCATTTAATATAGCATTTATCAATGCTTTTTCATCAGGTATACCTTTTCCATCCATTGCCGCATTATTTTGGACCAGTTCATCATCACCTGGAATAGGTTTTCTTTTCCATACTCTACTGTTGCTTATATCTCCAAGCTGTACAGATTGACCGCCCAAATTAGCAGGATTTTGACTAATCACACCATTTAGTCCACCTATATTGTTTTGCTTCGGGATGGGATTGCCATTAAATATAGCATTAAATCTTTCATTTTCATCGAAAAAAGGGTTACCATTTGCATTTTGATTAGACTGTATATTCGACACTGAGTTTTCATTGAAAAAGCCGTTATTATTTTCAGCAATAACAGGAAGAGAATTTCCTTTCAATTTCTCAGTACTACTTACACTTCCACTTTGACTAGGGTTGCCATTGAATAACGAATTAAATCTTTCGTTCTCGTCGAAAAAAGGGTTACCGTTTAACTTTTGATTGTTCTCTACATTCGGTATTGGATTTTGATTGAAAATCCCGTTATTATTTCCATCTACAACCAGAACTGGATTTCCCTTGCTCTCCTCTTTGTCATTATCATTACCGACGTCTTCACGATTACCACCGAATATGGTATTAATTTTAGCTTTTAAATTTTCAGCTGAATCTTGATCAATTACACCGCTTGGCCTAACCCTCTCATCATCAATCGGGAGAGGAGTACCGTTGAATAAAGCATTAAATCTTTCATTTTCATCGATAACAGGGTTGCCATTAAAATTTTGGTTGCCCTCTACATTCGGTATTGGATTTTTATTGAAAATCCCGTTATTATTATCATTTACTAACGGAGCAATATTTCCCTTACTTTCATCCTTGCTATTATCACTTTCTACCTGTACAGGGTTATCACCGAATATAGCTTTGACTCTTTCATTTACATCGATCACAGGGCTACCAATAAATTGTCTATTGCCTTGTACATTCGGCACTGGAGTTGCACTGAAGAATCCGTTATTATTTCCATTTACGAACGGTACAGGATTTGTTTTAGTTTCCTCTTTAGTTTCATCATTTCTATTATGTTCAAGATTATTACCGAATATAGCGTTTAATCTACGATTTTCATCGATAACAGGGTTACCATTCAACTTAAGGCTATTCTGTACACTCGGCACTGGATTTACCTTCCTCTCCTCTTGGTTTTTATCAATACCGACCTCTTCACGATTACCGCCGAATATAGCATTAATTTTAGCTTTTAAATTTTCAGCTGAATCTTGATCACCCATTAAATCTTTCATTTTCATCGACAACAGGGTTGCCATTAAAATTTTGGTTGCCCTCTACATTCACTACCGGAGCAATATTTCCCTTACCATCCTTACTATTATCACTTTCTAGCTGTACAGGGTTATTATAGCTTTGACTCTTTCATTTACATCGATCACAGGGCTACCAATAAATTGTCCATTGCCTTGTACATTCGGCACTGGAGTTGCACTGAAGAATCCGTTATTATTTCCATTTACGAACGGTGCAGGATTTCTTTCTTTACTTTCATCATTGCTGTTATGTTCAAGATTATTACCGAATATAGCGTTTAATCTATGATCTTCATCGATAACAGGGTTACCATTCAACTTAAGGCTATTCTGTACACTCGGCACTGGATTTGCACTGACAATTCCATTATTTCCATTTATAACGGGTACCGGATTTCCCTTCCTCTCCTCTTGGATTTTATCAACACCAGCCTCTTCACGATTACCGCCGAATATAGCATTAAATCTATCATTTTCATTAATAACAGGGTTGTCATTGAAATTTTGGTTAGCCTGTACATTCAGCACTGGATTTGTAGCAAAGAATCCGTTATTATTTTCATTCACCACTGGAAAAGAATTTCCCTTCTTTTCAACTACATTATTATCATTTCCGATCTGTTCGGGGTTAACACCGAATACGGCATTTAATCTATCATTTTCATCGATAACTGGGTAACCAATTAACTGGTTATCCAGTACATTTAGCAGTGGATTTGCAATGAAAATTCCGTTATTATTTTCATTTACCACCGGGAAAGAATTCACTTTCTTTTCATCTTTATTATTATCATTTCCGTTCTGTTCGGGGTTAACACCGAATATGGCATTTATTCTTTCATTTTTATCGAGAGCTGGGTTGCCATTTAAATTTTGGTTAGCCTGTACATTCAGCACTGGATTTGAAATGAAGAACCCGTTATTATTTTCATTTACAACCGGGAGAGAATTGGCCTTCTTTTCATCTTTATCATTTCCGATCTGTTCAGGGTTAACACCGAATATAGCATTCATTCTTTCATTTTCATCGACAACAGGGTTGCCATTTATATTTTGGTTATCCTGTACATTTGGCAGTGGATTTGCAACGAAGAGTCCATTTTGAGGAAAATTTATGGGTGCACTTGTAGTGATGGGAATAGAACTATCACTAAACGCACCGTCTGGTGGCGACTTATGTTGAAACTCAGGCTGTTTGGAGAGATCTATAAAAGCATTGGGAAGTTTGGGTGGGGTTTGCACCGGTGTTTGCCACTTTCTGGAAATTTTTTTTTTAAAGTGATAGACTTTTATAAAATTAGAATGTTGAAAATATAACGGGTGATTTTTTTGAGGTTAGGATTTTCATGCATTAGTATTTGACAGATCACGTGGGATTTCAGACATGGTGTCAAAGAGAAAGATGCTCAGTATGCTTTGACATTTCATCATGAATAGACTTACTAACGAGCAACGCTTGCAAATCATTGAATTTTATTACCAAAATCAGTGTTCGGTTCGAAATGTGTTTCGCGCTTTAATTTTGTTCAGCGATGAGGCTCATTTCTGGTTGAATGGCTACGTAAATAAGCAAAATTGCCGCATTTGGGGTGAAGAGCAACCAGAAGCCGTTCAAGAACTGCCCATGCATCCCGAAAAATGCACTGTTTGGTGTGGTTTGTACGCTGGTGGAATCATTGGACCGTATTTTTTCAAAGATGCTGTTGGACGCAACGTTACGGTGAATGGCGATCGCTATCGTTCGATGCTAACAAACTTTTTGTTGCCAAAAATGGAAGAACTGAACTTGGTTGACATGTGGTTTCAACAAGATGGCGCTACATGCCACACAGCTCGCGATTCTATGGCCATTTTGAGGGAAAACTTCGGACAACAATTCATCTCAAGAAATGGACCCGTAAGTTGGCCACCAAGATCATGCGATTTAACGCCTTTAGACTATTTTTTGTGGGGCTACGTCAAGTCTAAAGTCTACAGAAATAAGCCAGCAACTATTCCAGCTTCGGAAGACAACATTTCCGAAGAAATTCGGGCCATTCCGGCCGAAATGCTCGAAAAAGTTGCCCAAAATTGGACTTTCCGAATGGACCACCTAACGCAGCCGCGGTCAACATTTAAATGAAATTATCTTCAAAAAGTAAATGTCGAGATTTGCCACTTTCTGGAAATTTTTTTTTTAAAGTGATAGACTTTTATAAAATTAGAATGTTGAAAATATACCAGATCAATCTTACGGACAACATATAATCTCCTCTCTAACGCCGAAGCTACAGCGGCCCACGTGATGGCTTTCCAAAGTCATTGCCTGCATTTTGGCCTGCAGGTCAGTACACTTGCTAGCTTCCAAACATATGCCATCGTAGCCAGCGAAATCACAAAAGTCGTCAACTAGAATTTTATCAGTAATGATTACTTAGTTCGTCTAATAAAATATTGTAATATCTAAATACTGCAGTATATTTACCGTAAAGTACTTGTGCATTGCTAAGACCGCAGAGAGCGAGCAGAATAAATATCCGAACGACCGCGCTGAGTTTATAAAGCTTAGGCATTTTGTTCGCAAATGTAGCGCCCATTTAGTATACCAAATTTATAACGAAGCAATACGAAGTTGAGGCAAGCATGAAGGCTGATTAGGAGAGGTGAAATTCGTTCTAGGTATCTGCAAAAATATACTCATGGTTATCGTTTGTTTTCACACTATATTTTGTATATAGAAATATCATCTTCGTACAGGACCTACGAGGTTTGACAATTAAGTAATGAGACTAATTTTATTGCCGCGTTTGTGGTAAACCTGTGACCTTTTTTTTGTTTCCTAAAACAAAATCGGTGGTCAAAGGAACCAATTTTGAGTTGATTACGGACATCCAGGCGGCCGTGACGAGGGTACTCGCGGACATCCCAGTCGAAGCGTTCCAGAAATGTTACGAAGCATGGAAAACGCGCTGGAATCGCTGTATAACTGCCCAAGGGGACTACTTTGAGGGGGAAGGCAGAGTTATAGCATAATTTTCAAATATACGGTTTTTATGGAATCAGTCTCATTACTTAATTGTCATACCTCGTACATGACAAAATTTTAGTACACATGTCCCTTACCTTCCCTTACCTTTCAGATATCTTGAGTAAAAGCTAAGCTCTTGCAATAAGCAAATTTTCAAAATCAAAACTCAGCAACTCTTTTCAAGTTTATAGATTTCAAGAAAAAAATATTTCGCCATAAATAAAAACCCTTTTTAAAATCCCTACGCTATAAAAATTTTCATGTGTTGTAGAAAATAATATAATTCGGATTCTTATGAGCCTTATCAAAAGCTGTCGGTTGAAAATTGTTTATTTGTTTGGATTCCAAGAACAAGTATATATAATATACCATATATATGTGTACCATATATTATATAAATTATTCACATATGTATTGGTTAATCCAAATCAAAACAGATTCGTTGAAAAAACCCCACAAAAAAGTTAGAAATAAGTTTTTCTACGAACTCGAGTGCTTATTATACTGACTTAATTGACCTTAGATACGCTAATTTCACTTTTCCAGCAATCAGACATTCGCCATTGCCTTATAGGCGCTTCGTATGACCTTTCGCAGAAGACATTATTTCGGATAAACGAACAGATTTGGTCTTTCATCTAATACTAGTCCACTTCACTTAAGATGTTTTCTCACTTTTGCAAACGCACTTATCTACATAGTTCAAACGACGATTGAATTGAATAGCTCTTACCTCAGAATAATATGAAAACTTCCGTGCGCTTTCAGTACTTATTATCAAGCACTTGTTTTCACAATAACTGTCCGATCATTTCTGCGTGCCTCTCGTGAAGTATGCATTTTTTAGCGATTGTAAAGGGTGATTTTTTAAGAGCTTGATAACTTTTTTTTAAAAAAAACGCATAAAATTTGCAAAATCTCATCGGTTCTTTATTTGAAACGTTAGATTGGTTCATGACATTTACTTTTTGAAGATAATTTCATTTAAATGTTGACCGCGGCTGCGTCTTAGGTGGTCCATTCGGAAAGTCCAATTTTGGGCAACTTTTTCGAGCATTTCGGCCGGAATAGCCCGAATTTCTTCGGAAATGTTGTCTTCCAAAGCTGGAATAGTTGCTGGCTTATTTCTGTAGACTTTAGACTTGACGTAGTCCCACAAAAAATAGTCTAAAGGCGTTAAATCGCATGATCTTGGTGGCCAACTTACGGGTCCATTTCTTGAGATGAATTGTTGTCCGAAGTTTTCCCTCAAAATGGCCATAGAATCGCGAGCTGTGTGGCATGTAGCGCCATCTTGTTGAAACCACATGTCAACCAAGTTCAGTTCTTCCATTTTTGGCAACAAAAAGTTTGTTAGCATCGAACGATAGCGATCGCCATTCACCGTAACGTTGCGTCCAACAGCATCTTTGAAAAAATACGGTCCAATGATTCCACCAGCGTACAAACCACACCAAACAGTGCATTTTTCGGGATGCATGGGCAGTTCTTGAACGGCTTCTGGTTGCTCTTCACCCCAAATGCGGCAATTTTGCTTATTTACGTAGCCATTCAACCAGAAATGAGCCTCATCGCTGAACAAAATTAAAGCGCGAAACACATTTCGAACCGAACACTGATTTTGGTAATAAAATTCAATGATTTGCAAGCGTTGCTCGTTAGTAAGTCTATTCATGATGAAATGTCAAAGCATACTGAGCATCTTTCTCTTTGACACCATGTCTGAAATCCCACGTGATCTGTCAAATACTAATGCATGAAAATCCTAACCTCAAAAAAATCACCCGTTACTACGGGCTTCGTTAAGCTGATAACACATGCATATGTATGTATGCGTATTTGCAGGAAATTTGATATGAGAATGTTTGTTTTTTTATAATAATTTTTAAATATTGTAAATGAATCTACTGATACTACTACATAGGCGTAGGCAGCGCTTACGCGGTTATAGCCGAATCAACAAAGCCGCGCCGTTCGTTTCTTCTTCTCGCAGTTTGCCTCCAATTGCAAATACCAAGCGAAACCTACACCAGATCTTTCCAAAGAAGTGCAGATCTTCTGCTTTCTCTGCTTCCATCAGCGTGTACTGCAACGAACATCTTTATATCTGAAGCGTTTCCGTCCAAACACGTAGAGACGTCTTTTCAATCGCTAAACTATGTCATTGTCGTCGTATAACCCGCACAGCTCATCGTTCCATTGTCTGCGGTCTACATCATCAAAGGACCATAAATCATCGTATGCCATCTTAACGGATGTCGACTTCGTTCATGGTTCTGCACCATATAGTCGAGTATTAGAACGTCTCTTACGTCTATCGACTTCAACTTTGATTTCGTGTTTATCGTCTCCGGCTGTCGCAGTTTCCATTCCTTCCAGCAGAAAAAGCTTGCCTTCTTTAAATTCAGTACGCCCTGGGCATCGTTGATTAGATCATCTTATTGTTTGTTCACTGAGTATGTTCCGGTCATAAAACGTTCTAGAAGTAGCCGCATCTTTTCAAAGAAATTTCGACCATTAACTATGTCTACCAGCTTCTCAAGGTGTTAAACTTTTTATGTGTCTGCAAAATCGGCTGACTTTCTTTTTATATCCCACGCCACATGGGCATAATTCACAGCTGCCGAATATGTACGAGTACCTGAATGACATGCTATCAAGAGTTAGCACTTTCGAAACGGTTTCATATATGGTATAAAACTCTATCTTTCGGAAAAAATCTAAAGGAACTCAAACTTCCACTGAAAAATGTCGGTGATTTTGATTTATAGAGCTTTAGCTGTCGAACTACTCTTTACGGTAAGACCTTTACGAGCAAAAAACTATTTTGTTATATAGCACAATAAGATTCTAACCCTATACGAAAGCAGAAGAGACCATAATTTTGAAAATGGTTTTAGAAACCATCGATTAAGCAGTGCCTTGGATATCTTTCACATAGACTTATTTACAATAAATCACCAACCTATTTTCTCCAAAATGGGTTACGAGCCTCAGTGAAATTACTTCGAGTTCTATTGAATATTTTGAGAATAAGCGACAGTCCAATTCGGCTGGAATATTGATGATTCTTAGAAAGAAATTCAAGGGAAACCACATTACAGTAGTCGAAAAAGTCTTTCATGGATCGAATGTCGCAGAAGGCAAAACACTTTGGACTATAATGACTGCAGAGCTAGATCTTACAAGACTATTTCTTAGTATAATCTTTTTTAAAGTAACTATTTTATGTATGTTTATCAAAATACCTGGCTGTCTCCGGATTGAAAAGCCACTAACCAGATCGATCATGTTACGATTGACGGAAGACACATCTCCAGTGTTCTTGACGTGCGTCCGCTCCGAGGACCTATCATCGACTCGGACCACTATCTTGTTGCAGCCAAGATTCGCATCCGCGTACCCGACGTACGTCAACAAACACAATTAAGGTTCGACGTCGAGAAGCTGCAATCACAACAGATAGCTGAACGACTTTCTACTTGACTTGCACTCCTATTCTCTGTGAGAGCACTCGTCAACAACTCGGTATAACGGCAATTTAAACTCCTTACATATGTACAGCTGCAACCGAAACCAATGATTTTCGAAAAATACAAAAGAGCAACTGCTACGATGAGAAAGTGCCGTGTCGCTGCGGAGAGAAAACAGACTACCTACCTTGCAACGTTATGGTCGACCGAAACACATGCGGAAAGTGGTAAATACCGAGAGTTGAAGAGAAAAGCGAGACGCATTTGCAGACAGAAAAATAGAGAGAACGTAGTGCGTGAGTATGAAAAGCTTGACAAGCTGGCCGACAGAGGTAACGCTCGAAAATTATATGAAAAAATGCGGCGACTAACAAAAGGTTTCAAGACCAGAGTAGAACGCACAGAGATGTTCTAGTAACCGATGCCCAAAGCATACTAAAATTATGGAGGGAACACTTCTCCAGCCTGCTGAATGGCAGTGAAAGAATAACGCCAGGAGAAGGCGAACCCGATTCCCCAATCGATGACGATGGAGCTTACGTTCCAGCGCCCGACCACGAAGACGTTCGAGTTGCAATTACCCGTTTGAAAAGTGAAAATAGAATCGACACACACCACCTCTTGGTCGATTTCAAAGCTGCTTTTGACAGCACAAAAAGCAGCTGCCTTTATGCCGCGATGACTGAATTTGGTATCCCCGCAAATCTAATACGGCTGTGTAAACTGACGTTGAGCAACACCAAAATCTCCATCTTTAATAACTCCTTAGCTTCGTGTAATTTACTGTTATAATTCTCATATATTTTCTTTTTATTCCACAAACACTTAAAATAGTTCTAGTTATTTTAATTTTCAAGTTACTTAGTCTTATTTAGTAAATATGTCTATTAATTAATGATATATACTGAGTAAATATGCACTAACTTTAGTGCCCTTCATGCGGCCAGACATTGGCTTCAATGAAATCCAAAAACTTTGACACTCTGGTATACACACCCGGTAAGGTGCCGCCACATGCTTCTGAACCAAAGGAAACGATCCCGACGACTCTGTACGTATTTTTAGCCGCATTTTCACTTAGAAGTAAAGGGCCACCGGAGTCACCGCGACACGAATCCTTTCCGTACGCAAGGGCACAGAGTTGTGTATCGTCAATGCCATGTTTTAGAGCACGTCCAATTGCAGATGCATAACTTTCATTACATTGTGAAAGCGATAATTTATTCACTTGTACCGCTAATAAATGTTCTGAGGTCTCTATAACCAAAGCAAACAAATTAAAAAAATATATAAAATAAATATTAAAAATGTCACTGAAAGTGAAATTACATGTGTTAGGGCTTTATAACATACTTCTATTCTCAGTAATTCCCCATCCAGCCGTAGTTAGTTCAGTGCCATCAGGTAACTCGGTTTGATCAGTATGCAGGCATGTCGGATAAACGGTTAGACTGTAATTGACCGGTTTAGCCAATTCAATCAATGCAATGTCGAAATACTTTGAAAAGCTTGAATATTGCTCATGTTCAATCGTTCTCTGTCGAGGAAATTCAAATGAAAAAACAAATTGTCAATAAAAAAGTTTCGCATGCAAAGGTTTCGACCGTTCAGTGTGTAGTAAGCTATAGTAGTCCCTTAACGGCGGTTCCGAGAAAGGTGCAGCTTCTTAAAGAGAAAAGGCTGTGTGCAAAATTTCAGATGTCTCAACCTACAGGGTTTGTCCGGAAAGTAATAGAACTGACTAACGAATGAGCTCGTCAGGTCTCTCCGAACATCTGGAGAGTCAGAACAAATATTTTCCCGCGATGTGTTTCCGTGAGTGGTGCAAGCCGAAAATGCAGCGTTTGTTAGAGCAGAGGTTTAAGAGCGATTAAATTCTGTGTGAAACACGGTAAATCTGCGACAGAGACGTTTAATATAATCCAACAGGCTTACCCAAATGTTGCTTTAGCAAAAAGTGGTGTGTTTCGGTGGCACCAGGCCTTTTTGGAGGGCCGGAAAAAGATCGCTGATGAAGACCGTGCTGTGAGACCTGCGACTTCGTAAACACCAACCATGTGACCCGTGTGCGCCATGTTTTGAACTCAGACCGGCGACCAAGTATTCGTTTAATTGCCCAGATGTTAAATTTATAAAAATCTGTGGTTAACGACATTGTGACGGAGCACTTGAATTTGCGCAAGGTATGCGCCAAGATGGTCCCAAAACAGCTCACTGACGACCAGCAATTGCGGCGAGTGGAAGTGTGCCAAGAAAATTTGAACATGTGCGAAAGTGACCCCCAATTTTTGAATAACGTAAACACAGGTGACTAGTCATGGATCTTGGAGTATGCTGCTTCAAAATGCTGATGAAAGGCAAACATTTTAAGACGACATAGGGAATCCCAACAGCAATGACCTCTGATCTCAAGGCTATTTCGGGGAATGCCTTCCGTGACGCCTTCAATGCTTAGAAATCGCGCTAGCAACGCTGCAACAACGCAAAAGGTGCCTATTTTTTAAAGAGTTGTAACGACTGGTTCAACACATTTTTTTAAATCGACTCCGACATCTTACTACTTTCCGTACAAATCCTGTATATACAGGCATACGGACATGGAAACGGATCCAAGTAGGCCAACATTTGAAAGAGATAATCTTCAAAAAATAAATACCAAATAAAGTTCTTTCGAATGATAATTAAGATTCCCCATTATATTTGAAGTTTCTTTGTTTTTTTTTTAAAGGTAGGGTACATGGAAATTGATCACGCTTTATGTCTAATTGTAAGGGTCTTATGGTCCAGTTTATAGAAGTTTTAGGCGGCACAAGTCTCCAAGTGAGACAATTCTTAGGATCGACCTAACCTAACCTAACATTTGTATATTACTCACCTTAATATCTATATCTTGCCGATAGCCTGCTTCTCCAGGATCATTTATATTAGCAACACCCAAAATTACTTTTTTGGCTTTACCTTCCCTTACTATGACACAATGCGCTGCTGTTAACACGAAACGCTCATGAATCAATGTGCCACCACAGATATAATCCGGGCGGTCATAAGAAATGTGAGCCATAAAAGGATATTCCGTGGCGGACACTTTATGGCCACCGACAACATGTTCCCCTTGATATGGCCCCAAACGGCGTTCAATGGCTCGACAAGCTAAAGAATACTCGTATTAGTATTATTGGTTGGCAGAAGCCGAGCAAACTCGTTTCTTCAATACTCACCACGAACAGCTGGTCGCTCAATATTGCTGCGAATACAATTAATGGCTCAATTACAAATTGAAGTCATACAAGAATCTTTCTTTACAAACACTTAAATACTTACGGACAACAAATTAAATCTTCTTGATCGCAATATGCCACATCCATATCATTTAAACGCATATCGGCCAAGCTAGCGGCTAAATGTCTGCACTGTATTTTTGTCTTGCATGTGCCATTATAGTGTCTCGTCTCACATGGTGAATTAGCTTAAATGTCATAAGTATGAGAAGAAATGAGCAAAGCTCTGCGATTTGGCTAAAAAGTAGAATTACCTCTCACGTTATCTGCCGCGGAAATGTCAATCTCTTGCATTCGTCGTCCAACCTTTCCAGCGGGTACTCGATCGTCTTCGCTACCTTTTGCGCTGCCCTCGGCTTTACCTTGAATTGGTATGTTTCCATTAAATAATTTGATTAGTCTTTCATTTGCATTCCCGATCGGCATTTTTATTCCCTCGTTTTCGTTCACAGCCACAATCGGTTCAAAATTTTTTTTGAATATGCTATCAAGAAAATTGTTTTCCTCGTTTGTATTGTCTCCAACCCGGTGAGACTTTGCACGAGTTTCGGTCGGCTTAAATTCTTCTAAAATGTTGAGGACTGGACTTTGCAGTGTTGGTAAACTTGCATAGCGAAGTGAAATATGTAAGTATTTTACTGGCATAAAAGACGACTTAGTACTTACGGACAACAAATTATTTCTTCCTTCATCGAAAAACCACAATGACCAATTTGCTCTCGCCTCAAACCCAAGGTATGCGCCAAGGCCGGTAAGTTAGCACATTTTGTGGCGCTCAAGCATGCCCCGTTGTAACCCGCAAAATCACAGAAATCACCCTCTAAATTACAACACCCTTTTAGTATGCCTTGAATAACTCACCGAATTGTGCTCTTACTCACCGTCGTATTGTTTCGCAGCACTGAGAGCGCTCAGTATGAGAAAGATAAACAACCGAGTGTGCTCTTTAAGCTTATTTGCCGGTATTCTGCGCATTTTGCTTGGAAATCAAATTTTTCCTATAAGAAAGTTCCAAAGCAATTTATCATAAAAGTGGGTGGTGACACAGTCTAGTATGCACTTTTCTACGTTGCCTCGATTCTTCTTATGTATTTATGTAGAGCTCGAATGCGTGGAACTCTTTGATATTTGCATTTACCCAGTTTTGTTGACTTATTTCACTTATTTTCACTACACTTTGATTATCTTGAGTGCAAGCGTGCAACACTACCGCTATTTATATAGCCCCAGCTTTCCCGTGTCTGCTGTTTGAGCGCTTGCAAAACAACCTTCAAGTCCGCTATAATTCGCACGTGTGATCGTCGTTTCGTTCACTCAACAACTGAAACATTCAGCTTCAGCTTGTTGAGTTTTATTGCGAGAAAATTTGGTTTGAACACATATCGTTGCTGATAATAGCATAAGCATATTTTAAGAATCCCTTATTGAAGGAAAACAATCACCAAGGTCAATGTACCATATGAAAAAAGTTTGTGGTCGCACTCTGAGTGCTTCAAACAAGACTTCACAGAAATACACAACCCGACTGTTAGTAGTTTCCTCTTAAGTACCATACCATAAATTATCAAACTGAAAATTCGCTGAAATCAAATTCTTCCAAATATTCGGTCTGATTCATTTTATTGTGCAAATATACATAGACTTTCCCGACTGGTATGATGATGCACTACACTGCAAATAAATACGAGGTTTGCTCTAAAAGTATAACACATTTTGTGTTTCTTAAGAAAGTGTTTATTTATTCATGAATATCTATTTTGTTCCCTTCAAAGTAATCATCCTCAGATATAGGGAACTGCTGCCAGCATTTTTCCAATTATCACAGCACTTAAAGAAGTAATTTTTCTGATTCCCGATCCTTCGACGCAGTTTTATATCCTCAATCGTAGCGTAGCGTAGTACTTTCTTGGACCTCTTCAGTTTTGGGAACAAGAAAGTCACAGTGGTCAGGCCTGTGAAATACGGCGAGACCTCATGACACACGCCTCCTTTGCAATCGAAGAAAACTGTTAGCAAAACCCACAAATTCGACCAATTGAAAAGTGAGTGAAATTACTTTGAGTTCTATTGAATATTTTGAGAATAAGCGACAGTCCAATCCAGCTGGAATATTGATGATTCTTAGAAAGAAATTCAAGGGAAACCATGTGACAGTAGTCGAAGAAGTCTTTCATGGATCGAATGTCGCAGAAGGCAAAACACTTTGGACTATAATGACTGCAGAGCTAGATCTTACTAGACTATTTCTTAGTATAATCTTTTTTAAAGTAACTATTTTATGTATGTTCATCAAGATACCTGGCTGTCTCCGGATTGAAAAGCCACTAACCAGATCGATCATGTTGCGATTGACGGAAGACACATCTCCAGTGTTTTAGATGTGCGTGCGCTCCGAGGACCTATCATCGACTCGGACCACTATCTTGTTGCAGCCAAGATTCGCATCCGCGTACCCGACGTACGTCAACAAACACAAGGAAGGTTCGACATCGAGAAGCAGCAATCACAACAGATAGCCGAACGACTTTCTACTTGACTTGCACTCTTACTCTCTGAGAGCACTCGTCAACAACTCCGTATAACGGCAATTTAAACTCCTTACATACGTACAGCTGCAACCGAAACCAATGATTTTCGAAAAATACAAAAGAGCAACTGCTACGATGAGGAGTGCCGTGTCGCAGCGGAGAGAAAACAGACTACCTACCTTGCAACGTTATGGTCGACCACAACACATGCGGAAAGGGGTAAATACCGAGAGTTGAAGAGGGAAGCGAGACGCATTTGCAGACAGAAAAACAGAGAGAACGTAGTGCGTGAGTATGAAGAGCTTGACAAGTTGGCCGACAGGGATAACGCTCGAAAATTCTACGAAAAAATGCGGCGACCAACAGAAGATTTCAAGACCAGAGTAGAACGCCCAGAGATGATCTAGTAACCGATGCCCAAAGCATACTAAAATTATGGAGGGAACACTTCAGCAGCCTGCTGAATGGCAGTAAAAGCATAACGCCAGGAGAAGGCGAACCCGATTCCCCAATCGATGACGATGGAGCATATGTTCCAGCGCCCGATCATGAAGACGTTCGAGTTGCAATTACCCGTTTGAAAAGTGAAAATAGAATCGACACACACCACCTCTTGGTCGATTTCAAAGCTACTTTTGACAGCACAAAAAGCAGCTGCCTTTATGCCGCGATGACTGAATTTGGTATCCCCGCAAATCTAATACGGCTGTGTAAACTGACGTTGAGCGACACCAAAAACTCCATCTTTAATAATTCATTAGCTTCGTGTATTTTATTATTAAAATTTTCATAGATTTTTTTTTATTCCACAAACAATTAAAATAGTTCTAGTTACTTTTATTTTCAAGTTACTTAGTTATAATTATTTCTATTAATTAATGATATATACTGTGTAAATACGATTGCCGTCCATGCGGCCAGACATTGGCTTCAACGAAATCCAAAAACTTTGACACTCTGGTATACACACCCGGTAAGGTGCCGCCACATACTTTTGAACCAAAGGAAACGATCCCGACGACTCTGTACGTATTTTTAGCCGCATTTTCACTTAGAAGTAAAGGGCCACCGGAGTCACCGCCACACGAATCCTTTCCGTACGCAAGGGCACAGAGTTGTGTATCGTCAATACCATGTTTTATAGCACGTCCAATTGCATATGCATAACGTTCATTACATTGTGAAAGCGATAATTTATTCACTTGTACCGCTAATAAATGTTCTGAGGTCTCTATAACCAAAGCAAACAAATTAAAAAACATATATAAAATAAATATTAAAAATGTCACTGAAAGTGAAATCACATTTGTTAGGGCTTTATAACATACTTCTATTCTCAGTAATTCCCCATCCAGCCGTAGTTAGTTCAGTGCCATCAGGTAACTCGGTTTGATCAGTATGCAGGCATGTCGGATAAACGGTTAGACTGTAATTGACCGGTTTAGCCAATTCAATCAATGCAATGTCGAAATACTCTGAAAAGCTTGAATATTGCTCATGTTCAATCGTTCTCTGTCGAGGAAATTCAAATGAAAAAACAAATTGTCAATAAAAAAGTTTCGCATGCAAAGGTTTCGATCGTTGAGTGTGTAGTAAGCTATAGTAGTCCCTTAACGGCGGTTCGGAAAGGTGCAGCTTCTCAAAGAAAAAAGGCTGTGTGCAAAATTTCAGATTTCCCAAATACTGAGCAACTTGTACTCCTACAAGGTTTGCCCGCAAAGTAATAGGACTGATTTTCTTCCGCCGCGACTGTACTTCGGAGCGTACGCGCACCGACTGGATTCGGCAGAGGGCGTTCCTAGGTAACGAACAAGCGGCTGGTCAGGTGTCTCCGAACACCTGGAGAGTCAGGATAAATATTTTCGAGCGACGTGTATCTGTGAGTGGTGCAAGCCAAAAATGCAGCCGAAAATGCAGACAAAAATGCAGAGCAGAGGTTCGCAGTTAAATTCTATGTGAAGCTCGGTAAATCTGCGACTAAGATGTTGTTTGATATGATCATGCAGGCTTAACCAGATGTTGCTTTAGCAAAAAGTGGTCCGGCCAGGGCTTTTTGGAGGGCCGGGAAAAATTCGCTGATGAAGACCGTGCTGGAAGACCTGCGACTTCGACAAATATCGACAATGTGACCCGTGTGTGCGATGTTCGTCCAGGTCCAGGTGTCCAGGTGTTAGATTTATAAAAATCTGTGCTTCAGGACATTGTATTGGAGCACTTGAATTTACGCAAAGTGTGCGCGATGATGTTCCCAAAACTGCTCACTGACGACCAGCAATTGCGGCGAGTGGAAGTGTGCCAAGAAATTTTGAACAAGTGTGAAACTGACCCCCAATTTTTGAATAACGTAAACACAGGCGACGAGTCATGAATCTTGGAGTATGCTGCCTTAAAATGCTGATGAAAGGCAAACATTTTGAGACGATATAGGGAATCCAAGCAGTATTCACCTTGGATATCAAGGCTATTTCAGAGATTTCCTTCCGTGACGCCTTCAATGGATTCAAGGAGCCTACTTTTTTAAAGAATTGCAACGACTGGTTCAATAATTTTTTTTTTAAATGGACTCCGTCTTATTACTTTCCCGACAAATCCTGTATATACAAGTACAGCCATACGGACATGGAAACGGATCCAAGTAGATTCCCTTTTTTCAATAGCTTTTCTTTGGTCAACATAATCGGATCACAGAGCATACAATTCCCCAACACCATCACCCATTTTGAGACTAAGCATTCGTTATTGCATAACATTCGACCGAAAAGACAACGTTCAGCACGCAGTAAAGACAAAATAGCAACACGAAGACCGGGGGGAGTCGATTCGGCACCGTTCGCAACATTTTGGACTGACATATGGAATGACTTAGCGCATGTTACGTAGAGATTTTAAATTGAATGCGACATCGCTTCGCTCTTTGGCATCTTAAAAAGTTCCAAGAAGAGCCGACTTTTTCCAGCCGGTGGAATTGTCGGTCCATATTTCATCCAAAATGTTGCCGGTAAGAACCTAACCATCAATGACGACCGTTATCGCACCATGATAACTGACCATTTGATGTCTGAAATTGAATCTCGTGATATCGGCAACATTTGGTTTCAACAAAACGGAGACACTTCCTACACATCGCTACACTCATTGGATTTATTGAGAGCTCACCTCGATGAGCAGATAATTTCACGTTTTGAGCCGGTCGATTGGCTACCAAGATCGTGTGTTATCACACAGTTAGACTTTTTCCTGTGGGTATATGTAAAGTCTAAGGTCTATGCGGACAATTCCGCTTCGATTCAGGCCTTGAAGCAAAACCTCACGCGTGTCGGTCGCCCGTTAACAGTCGAAATGCTCTAAGAAGTCATTGAAAATTGGACCAACTGAGACGTAGCCGCGGCCAACATTTGAAAGAGATAATCTTCAAAAAATAAATACCAAATAAAGTTCTTTCGAATGATAATAAACATTCCCCATTATATTTGGATACTTGATACGTCGAAAGTGATCACATTTTATGGTCCAGTTTGGAGTTTCAGGCACCACAGCAGACTGCCATTTTAAACCGCTCGAGTGAGATCTTTCTTACGATCGACCTAACCTAACCTAACATAATTTTGTCTAATTAAGTATATAACTCACCTTAATATCTATATCTTGCCGATAGCGTGCTTCTTTAGGATCATTTATATTAGCAACACCCAAAATTACTTTTTTGGCTTTACCTTCCCTTACTATGACACAATGCGCTGCTGTTAACACGAAACGCTCATGAATCAATGTGCCACCACAGATATAATCCGGGCGATCATAAGAAATGTGAGCCATAAAAGGATATTCCGTGGCGAACACTTTATGGCCACCGGTGACATGTCCCCCTTGATATGGCCCTAAATTGCGTTCAATGGCTCGACAAGCTAAAGAATATTAGTATTTTTATTTATAACGCAAGCAAATTCCTTTCTTCAATACTCACCACGAACAGCTGGTCGCTCAATATTGCTGCGAATACAATTAATGGCTCAATTACAAATTGAAGTCATACAAGAATCTTTCTTTACAAACACTTAAATACTTACGGACAACAAATTAAATCTTCTTGATCGCAATATGCCACATCCATATCATTTAAACGCATATCGGCCAAGCTAGCGGCTAAATGTCTGCACTGTATTTTTGTCTTGCATGTGCCATTATAGTGTCTCGTCTCACATGGTGAATTAGCTTAAATGTCATAAGTATGAGAAGAAATGAGCAAAGCTCTGCGATTTGGCTAAAAAGTAGAATTACCTCTCACGTAATTTGGCGCGGAAATGTCAATCTCTTGCATTCGTCGTCCAACCTGTCCAGCGGGTACTCGATCGTCTTCGCTACCTTTTGTGCTGCCCTCGGCTTTACCTTGAAGCGGTAATGGTAAACTTGCATAGCGAAGTGAAATATGTAAGTATTTTACTGGCATAAAAGACGACTTAGTACTTACGGACAACAAATTATTTCTTCCTTCATCGAAAAACCACAATGACCAATTTGCTCTCGCCTCAAACCCAAGGTATGCGCCAAGGCCGGTAAGTTAGCACATTTTGTGGCGCTCAAGCATATCCCGTTGTAACCCGTAAAATCACAGAAATCACCCTCTAAATTACAACACCCTTTAGTATGCCTCGAATAACTCACCGAATTGTACTCTTACTCACCGTCGTATTGTTTCGCAGCACTGAGAGCGCTCAGTATGAGAAAGATAAACAACCGAGTGTGCTCTTTAAGCTTATTTGCCGGTATTCTGTGCATTTTGCTTGGAAATCTAATGTTGCCTATAAGAAAGTTGCAAAGCAATTTATCATAAAAGTGGGTGGTGCCACAGTCTAGTATGCACTTTTCTACGTTGTCTCGATTCCACTTATGTATTTATATAGAGCTCGAATGCGTGGAACTCTTTGATATTTGCATTTACCCAGTTTATTTCACTTATTTTCACTACTCTTTCACTATCTTGAGTGCAAGCGTGCAACACTACCGTTATTTATATAGCCCCAGCTTTCCCGTGTCTGCTGTTTGAGCGCTTGCAAAACAACCTTCAAGTCCGCTATAATTCGCACGTGTGATCGTCGTTTTGTTCACTCAACAACTGAAACATTCAGCTTCAGCATGTTGAGTTTTATTGCGAGAAAATTTGGTTTGAACACATATCGTTGCTGATAATAGCATAAGCATATTTTAAGAATCCCTTATTGAAGGAAAACAATCACCAAGGTCAATGTACCATATGAAAAAAGTTTGTGGTCGCACTCTGAGTGCTTCAAACAAGACTTCACAGAAATACACAACCCGACTGTTAGTAGTTTCCTCTGAAGTACCATACCATAAATTATCAAACTGAAAATTCGCTGAAATCAAATTCTTCCAAATATTCGGTCTGATTCATTTTATTGTGCAAATATACATAGACTTTCCCGACTGGTATAATGGACTGCACTGCACTGTAAATAAATACGAGGTTTGCTCTAAAAGTATAACACATTTTGTGTTTCTTAAGAAAGTGTTTATTTATTCATGAATATCTATTTTGTTCCCTTCAAAGTAATCTTCCTCAGATATAGGGAACTGCTGCCAGCATTTTTCCAATTATCACAGCACTTAAAGAAGTAATTTTTTCTGATTCCCGATCCTTCGACGCAGTTTTATATCCTCAATCGTAGCGAAGCGTAGTACTTTCTTGGACATCTTCAGTTTTGGGAACAAGAAAGTCATTGTGGTCAGATCTGTGAAATACGGCTCACAAACAATAATCCCTTTGGCAAGACCTCATTTATCATACATCGAAGAAAACTGCTAGCAAAATCCACAAATTCGACCAGGCTTGGTGTGCTTTTTTCCGTCTTAGGTTATGCGACGCTCCCACGGGGACGATTGTGTTTTGATTTCCACGTCATAACCATAAACCAATGATTCGTCACCAGTTTATGTACGTCTGAAGCGGATCTGGGTAGTCGCGGACTGAGTCCAACATCTCCTGAGCAATGTCAACGCAACGCAACAAATAACTAAACATCTGTCAAAAAATAACTAAACATTCAAAACATTAAAGTCTGCCTCTGTAATTCTTATCACTCGCTTATTTTCACAGAAAGCGCTTGCGAAATAAATCTTTGAATGATTTCTTGTTCATTCCTTCTTTCTTCCTAGTAAATCAAACGATAACACAAACCGCAGCCAAATGTGTATTTCACGAACTGACCGATATATTCGGTATAAGTTCAGCTGTAGCAAGTTCTCATATTCGGCATCTAATGGCGGAAATATAGATCGATTTTAACCATTTTTTGATGCGACATAATAGAAAAATAATTTGTGTTAAATCATATTCAAATATCTTCATTGTAGCTCAATATATCTATTGTAGAAGGAAAGAATTTGTGCAATTCATTAAAAAAGCTGATCCATTTCGAGGTTCCCTACTTTTTTAAAGAAAAAAACACAGAAACTTTTAATTTAGTGGGGAATGTTTAATATCATTCAAAAGAGCTTCCTTTGGCATTTACATATTTTTTTGAAGATTATCGCTCTCACATGTTGTCCATGGTTATGTCTCAGATGGTCCATCCGTTGAGTCCAATTTTCGATGACTGCTTCGAGCATTGCGATTAGTAACTGGCGAATGACGCGCGTGATGCTTTGTTCCAAAGCCTGAATCGAAGCGAGATTGTCCACATGGACTTTAGTCTTTACATACCTTCATAGGAAAAAGTCTTACGGTATTACATCACACGGATTTGATGGCCAATTGACCGACCCAAAACGTGAAATTATCTGCTCACTGACTTATTCTTTCAATAAATCCTTTGACTGAAGCAATGTATAGGAAGTGGCGCCATCCTATTGAAACCAAATGTCGCCGAGATCACGAGCTTTAACTTCTTCAGGCATCAAATAGTCGGTTATCTTGACACGATGATTCCACCGGCCTACAAGTCACACCAAACTCTTGGTTTTTCTGAATGAAATGACAGCTTTTGAACCTTTGCTTGTTGCTCTTTGCCCCAATTGAGAAATTCTTGCTTGTTTACATAACCAATGAGCCAGAAATGGGCCTCATCGCTGAACAAAGTATGGATCGTATACGTCAAATCTTCTTGGAACTTTTCAAGAGCCCATAGAGCGAAGCGATGTCGCTTGGGAAGATCGAGCGGTTTCAGTTCTTGAACAAGCTGTTTTTTGTATACTTTCAATTTAAGATCTCGATGTAAGATGTGTCAAGTCGTTCCATACGTCAGTCCGAGTTGTTGCGAACGGCGCCGAATCAACTCTCCACAGTCTTCTTGTTTATTCTCAAATACGGCTGCTATACTTTCCTCACTATACGTTGAACGAAGCGACCCATCTCTTGATGTTTGGCGAGTCATCAAAGATGTTTGAGGTCTAGCGTTGTCCTGATGGAAGACGAAGGCCTTTCTGTTCAGTTCTGGCCGTTTTTTTCAATTGCTTGCTTCAATCACATCAGTTGTTGACAGTAAAATGTGAAATCAATCGTTCTACCGGGGTGGGGCAGCTCATAGATAGATGATTCTTTTCCAATCCCACCAAACGCTCAGCATAACCTTTCGAGTCGTCAATCCTGGCCTTGTGACCATTTGTTGAGCTTCACCACGCTTGGATCATGCTTTTTTTCAACACAATATTGTCGTATTTGATCTTCTGTTTCAATTCGCTTCAGAAATGGTTCGTTTTCATTTCGTTTCAGCAAAAAATCGCAGATGTTAATTCGGTACATTAAATTTTTCTCAGACAATTCACGTGGTACCCAAACATCGAGCTTCTTTTTGTAGCCAGCCTTTTTTAAATGGTTCAAAACCGTTTAATGATGAATGCTAAGTTCCTTAGTTATGCAATGGCTGCTTATATGACAGTCCTGGTCAATCTTTTCCATAATTTCATCGACTTTTTCAACGATAGGTCGACCAGAGCGAAGTGCATTTTTCACATCGAAGTTTTCAGAACGGAAACGTGCGAACCGTTATTGTGCTACACGAACTGTTACAGCATCGTCTCCGTAAACTTCACAAATTTTATGTTTTTTTTTGGTTAAATGCAGCTTAAAATCTCTCCTTTCCAACACTATATGGTATGACATAATGTGATTGGTATCACTGGGAATATACCACCGCAACGATATTTATTGACAAAATACGAAAAAACTTTTTCGACTACCCAATATTATGCGCCAATTGAGCGTGATTCCAAGCAATAATACAACAACGCAAAACGAGAAAAGATTCGGAAAAAGTAAGAAAATATTAAGCTTTCGTTTTCGACTAATAATAATCGTTTATAAAACTAAATGTATGTTCTACTAAATTTTTTCTATAAATTAAGCAAATCATTTTTAAAACTACCGAAGAATCCTAAATTTTTACTGATAATAACATAAAAACGTATCTAAATATATAATATATATAATACAGTTTTGTTACATGGCCACAGCAATCAGCCATCCGGCCATACAACGGCTTCGATAAAATCTAAATATTCCGACACTCTAGTGTACACACCCGGCAACGCCGAACCACACTCATAGCCGAATGAAACTATGCCAACGACACGGTAATTATTATAATGTTTATCTTTGACAAAATGTATCGGACCACCAGAGTCACCCTGGCAAGCATCGCTATACGGTGAAATGGCACAGAGCTGTGTGTCAACGATGCCGCGGTTGAGACGAATATCCTTGATATCAGCGTAACCTTGATCGCATAATAAACCGGGTATATACGTCAAATTGGCCGCTAACAAACGATCGGAGGACTCTAAAAATATAAAAATAACAAATAAAGTGAAAGAAAGCAATAGAAGAAGACTGCATTCAGACAACGTACTTTTATTTTCGGTATTGCCAAAACCAGTTACAATTAGATCAATATCATAGGGCAGCTCCATTTGGTCGGTGTGTAGACAGGTGGGATATACGCCTTGGCTAAACTCGGCATCTCTGGCCAATTCAATCAAAGCAATATCATCGTAAAAGCTAAACTCACTGTAGTTTTGCGGTAAATAGGTTTGCTAATTACAAAAAAAATATTAGTAGAAACCACAGTGAAGAGATAATTATATAAACTTACATTAATATTTATATCCTGTCGATACTCCAGTTGAGTTTTATCATTAAAGTCACTTACGCCCAACACAACCTTGATTGGTTTTCCTTGTTTGTTTCGCACGCAATGCGCAGCGGTGAGCACGAAACGTTTATCGATTAAGACGCCACCACACCGCAATCTATCCAAGTCGAATATAATTCTCGCCATGTGCGGATACTCGCCAAAATTGGTCTCGGTTCCGTTAAGTACATGCGGTTGCAGACTGGGCATTAGATTTTTTTCGATTTCTTTGCATGCTGAAATGTTTTACAGAATATTTTTTAATATTTATTGAATTTTATGTATCGCTTTTCTGCTATACTCACCACGATCAGCTGGGCGTTCCGATGCACGCAAACTTGTGCCATTCCTACAAAGAACAAAAAGTATAATTTATATACGACCACTAAATGGCTATAATTTGTAAAAACCTCTTCATTGGCGGTCGTTCCAATCCACCCATTGCTTCCCGCATTAACTCTTTAATTCGCCGCTTACTTTCCTCGGGCGAAAGCCCCTTCAGCGAATCGCGTATGGATTTTGAAGATATCGTGGTGAATTCCGTCGATTTAGTGGTTGTTGTTCTAAAACTCACTTCATTTCTATTAAATAAAGTGACGCATGTTCGATACAACAAAATAAAATTGGTTAAAGTTGTTCGGAAAAACTACTTACGGACAACAAATGAGCTCTTCCCAAACCGTGAATCCACAAGTCGCCACGAAAGTGCTATTGAGGCCCATCGCTGTCATTGCATCCTTTAAATGTGGACAATTTCGCGCTGTGTAGCACACCCCTCTATAATCGTCGGTTTCACAGGGATCATTTTCTTTAATGAAAATACAGCTTGGATTAAGAAATGAATTAGGCGAACGAAAAAAATATGTGATAAAATTATGGAACAAAACCGTGTATAGGAGACTGAAGCACTGGTTAATTTTTAGTAAGACCAATATTCCAAAATGCCATCAATTAAATACGTGGAGAAGTAGTCGAAATCGTCTACCAAATTATTGACAATGAAACTAATGTTTCACTACTTGGGTAAGAGAAACTTCAAGTAACATTATCAGGTTTGAATATATATGTAGTATCGAATCTATTACGAGCTGAGCTATTCAGAATAGTCGGTAAGAGGTTTAAGGATTCTTAAAAAATTTAGTGGCGAAACTATTGAAAAGTATTTTTGATATAGACTTCGCCATGGCTTTGGCCACCAATTAGTTTGTTATACCCTGAACAGGGTACTAAGCTTTTGGGATATCGAGAGACTGAAATTTTGCAACCGTACCTTTTTCACCAAGAAGCTGTCATACAAACCGAACGATTGGAATTAAGTGCTTCTATGAAAATTTTTTCATTTGACGAGATATCTTTACCAAACTCGGCGTGGGTTATTTTCCAAGACAACGACGCAATCTCCGAAGAACTTGTTCAGATCGGATCAAAGTTTTTATAAGAAATTTTTAAGATTTGTGAAGAGTATTATAGCTTCAGTTCGGTATTATAGCTTCGGTGCCATCGAAGTGTTTTTCTTGTTTTAATTCCAATTTATGGTTGTCATAATTAATTGAACGTCTAGTGGAAACATTTTAATCCACAGGCACAGTATAAAATATTCCCGTGCCAGTGAGATAAAGAAATGCCCGCAGTGTCGAAAATATTGCTGCCGCTTGCGCATCAATTGAGGAAAACCCAAATCAGTCTCTCACATGATCATCAAAACCGGCATGTTATAGTGAATGGGAATCGCAACCGCTCAATGATAACCGAATATTTTTGGCCCGAATGCGATGGCATGGACTTGAGCAATAAGTGGTTTCAGCAAGACGGCGGAACAAGCCACACAGCGAATTTCACAATAGAGTCAGTCGTGCGATTTGACGCTATTAGACTATTGATAATTTATGAGCGATTTATCGGTTGTTTTGATCTACTAGTACATTGCTTTACCGGATTCCAGAGAATGAGTTTTATGTGATTTTTCGATAACACATATCGCCAGCCTGCTGAAAGGCAATGAAACCATCGATGGCGATAGAGCAGACGTTCGATTGCCGGACCAAGAAGAAAACCGAATAACTTTTAAAGCAGCATAAACCAGTGTCTTTATAGAATATGGTCGGACGAAAACATGACCGACGATTGGAATTTAAGTGTGCTCTGTTCAATCCACAAAAAGGGAGATCGCACTATCTACGCCAACTACCGTGGGATATACCTTCTCAACATCGCATATAAGGTTCTATTGAGCGTACTGTGCGAAAAACTGAAGTCCGCTGTCAACAAACTGATTGAATTAAGAGACAGCGGCTACGCTGGCTAGATCATGTCGTGCGAATGCATGTAAACACTCCAGCTCTGAGAGTATTCGACGCAGTAGCTTACCGTGAAAGCAGAGGAAGGGAAAGACCTTCACACCGTTGCAAACACCAGGTGGCGAAGGTCTGGGTACACTTAAAATTTTCAATTTGTGTCAAACAGCACAGAGCAAGAACGACTGACGCGCTTTTGTAAACTCGGCTATAACCGCATAAGCGTCGTTAATGCCCATAAAGAAGAACATATGCCAAGCAGAGACTTTCTGGTTCGGTCATGAACTGACTAAGGCTAATTCGAAAAAATCACATATTCTTAAAGTTGCCACTATAACTTCCAAACAAACGATTATTTGATCCGAAAACTGCTCCCCCAATCAGAGTTCGTTTTCATTCACGTAAGATTTTGGCTCTAAATTTTCGAGTCGCTGACATAGCCGAGACAGGCTAAATAATTGTTAAATAAGGTTTTACATCTCCGAAAACATAACTTACCTTCCTGATCTGCCGCGCCACGCCTCGAAGAAGCAAATAGAACAATTAACACGAAGCAAATTCGCCTTGATGTCGCAAGCATTTTAATTGTAAACAACACTCGGTTGCATTCGGTATTTAAAAAAGTATAAAAACTGTATTTTATGTTTTCTTTTTATGAAGTATATATATTTTTGTTATTAATAAATTTATGGCGAAATTAAACAAAGTAAATTTCACGTTACACTCATATATTTCTATTTTTAGCTGATTCTTCTATATATTATTTTTTTGGTTCAGTTATTATTAGAAAAAAAGTCACAGAATTCATGCAATCCTTTTGCTGTCAAGCCATTTAAATTATTGTAATAAAAACTTTGCGAGTTTTTGCAAAAACACTTGATCCGTAAAATGCCCGATCTAACCAAACGGTCGCTTTAGTTTCGCACAACTGAATATTCCATCTCATCTCATCTCACCTTATTGCATTGCGATAAGAATATTTCAGTTGAACAATATTTCCGCGAAACAGTTATTTATAAACAAGACTGCAATTTATATTGTTCCGTGAAACATATAAGTACATATATGGTTGTGAGTGATCTCTATGATACATGTAATCTGAACATGAGCATGCTTTTAAGTGTAAAAATTGAAAGAGGTGATAATGAGATCTCTCAGTCAGCGCAACATTTTGGCGCAATAATATTGAAATGCATGTACTTCTGTGTATGCAGCCACGCGATTGCATTTCCAAGAACTTCGAACTCCGGCTTTTAATAAAACTATTTTTAGTTCCTTTGCTTTGTCCGGCTTTTCCTTGGAAGCTTTTTTGGTCTAAAAGTGCTTTAGAACAATGGCACTGACTAAGGAGAGGAATTTCCCGACTTTTATCAATTTCAACGGCTTCCAATTAGGTGTTTGAATAATTTTCAGGCTCCGTGTATGAAGGTACAATGATACCGGATGTCATAAAATGAAAGCCTAAATAAATTAAAAGTATTTAAAATGGCCTGCAAGGTAAAAGCGCACACGCATAAGTTAAACCAACTGAGTCTTATTCTCTAAGAGCCAGTCAAATACCATCATCCGATGCCATAACAATTCGTTGAAGTGCAAACAAGAAGCTTCATGGCTTGTAGCATAATTACTTACGTACTTTCCAGCTTAGAAACGTCACTATTCTAGCTAGAAAAACATCACTATTCTAGCTACTAGCACGAACCAGAAATTACACTCAACTAAAAGTTGCATAATTTTAATTTCATTCATCTTGTGTGGCGCTCTGACCGCTTATTTCTGTTGAAAGTCACTGCGGTGATGAATTAAATATAACGGGTGTTTTATTAGGCGTGTGGTTTCCAATGAGGCAAAACTGTTTTCAACATCGTTCTTTGTGACAGTTACTTGATTTATACTCAGTTTGGTTAGTCATATCAAAATGAGTAGACCTACTTCGGAGCAATGTTGATCCATGGATCGATTACGCACATTTACCCTTCTATGGAAGAGTTCTATAACAGCATCTCTCAGATCTCTCTCTCTCTCTCTCTTACTCTCTCTTTTACAGCGTTAAAGTTACAGCTGAGCCAGAGAACATAAAACAGTGAGAAGTTCCAGGTTCAACAGCGAACACTTGTTAAATTTTAACTGGGAACTCACCTCACAACGATGGATTGGAGCCGTGAGGGAAATACAAAAAGAAGCTACCAACGCTGAGATGACACCATATTTTTCCCGTAAATTGAACAGCAGCATTTCGAAATCCGTTCAAATTGCTTTGATTAAAAAGATATTTGAAATATTCGGAGAGGTTACAACGTATTTCCAAGTTTCGAGACCGAAACGTAGCACTGTTTTAACTCAATTCTTGGCAAAAAAAAAATGTGCAGCTTTATGAGAAAAGGTGGGTACAAAGATATGATGCCGTTGTTCAATTCACAGGCCCTCTTCCAGAAATCGTTCATGCACTGACAAAAATAAGCGAATGGAAGAATAGAACGACTGCAGTAAAAACGTTGAATCTGGTCACTGTACAGTGCAACTTCGAGCTTATTGTGGGAATTCTCTGTCTCAGTGATGGTTTGTCACAGACGCAGCCACTTAATTCGTTTCCCGAGAAACACACTCAATCGAGCTTTGGAAAGCATCAAAAGTCATAACAACATTGGTTGCAACACTGAACACACGAAGAGTGCATGCTAATCATCACTTTGATAATTTTTTTTTATGCTACACAGATGGCTGAAAAATTAGAAGTTGAAGTGAAAAAACCCAGAACTTGCGGTCGTCAGAATCAACGAAACAATCAGCCATCTCAAAGTTATGAAGAGAGGGTTTCTGCATACATTCCACTCGTTGACACGCTCGTACAAGATTTAAAAACGCGGTTTTCTGATGAAATTCTTCAAAGTTTCATTTTGAGTCAGCTCTGGATCCGCCCCTGGTTCCATGTCATTCAGCCAATGAACGCCGAAATGACGCTTCGAAAGGTTATGCTGAGTGGGGATTGTAAAGGGCTGCTCCAGCCTATTAGAACGATTGATTCTACATTTTACTTTCAACAGCTGATGATATTGAAGCAAACAATCGAAGAATAGGCCAGAGGTGATCAACAGAAAGGTCTTCGTCTTCCATTAGGACAACACAGGACCATACACATCTTTGATTAGTCGGCAAAAATGCGAAAGCTTGGGTAGGAAGTTTTGATGCATCCATCATATCGCCATGACCGTGCGCCATCAGACTACCATTTGTTTCGGTCAATACGGAACTATCTTCATGTAGTGAAGTTGGCTTCACGAGAAGCCTGTGAACTTTACTTGTCGCAGTTTTTCGCCGAGAAAGCAGAAAAGTTTTACACTGATGGAATATTGTCTGTAGCGGTAAAATGGCAAGAAGCGGTCGACCAAAATGGTACATAATTGGTCCATTAAAGTTCATTATAAATATAAAAAAATAAGTTAAAGTTTGATTAGAAACACGAAAAGACTTTTCGACTACCAAAAAAATTTTATTTTTTTTAAGAAACCACCCTTTATTAATAATTTCTAAAAGTTAAAACTTCCTTAAAACACTCTCAACACTGAAGACTATTCGAAAATTATTTCCATAATATTTTTCGATAATTTATTACTTTCTCCGAGCATGTCTCGAACCCACTACTCACTGAGAGGGTCGCTCACTCTCTCTAACTCTGTCTCTCATTCACTGCAGTACGTCATCTAATACATATATGAGATACAGCTTGCATTTTTCTATATTGATATTTATCACTAGTCACTTGTCATGCTGATTGAAATGTGAGATTATATACTCTGAAAGTGCAGTATTAACCGCGCCATATTACTGAAAGAGCAAATTATTTTTAAAAGTATACAAAGTGAGTGTTTTGTATTTTGATGACGAAATATATGGCTTAACTTCACAGACGCAGTTAAAAGATTAAGCAATGCTCTCTACGCTCTCCGAGTACAAAATCTCCAGTTGTTTATGTTTCAATCCAACTTATTTTAAAATTTTTGCCAGAATATGAGACTAGGTGTGTTTCTGTTTAATATAGTTACTACGAAACCAACCCTCGTAATTAGTCGATACAAATTGTTGTTATTCTATTAGAAATAAGTAGATAAGTATGTTTTATCAGAAATGAAATTTACAAACGGTGCCGCGGAAGGCCGTTACAATGTAAACAACGACACAGTTTTACAAGAAATCAGTTATGTTCGTGTAAATGATGCTCATATATAAGAAATCGTAAAATAGAATATACAGTTAGTGCAACATCGATTTGCGGAAATATTAGAACACACTTCTTCAAAGATGAGCGTTACTTTCAACTTCTTCATCGTCGCTATATTGGCCCTTACAGCAACGTCTTTAAGTGCTTCGGAGCGCGAACCGTTAAGCTCATCGGATGCCACGACCGTCGAACATTTCATATTGGGTAGCACCGTTGATGGTATAATTTATAAATAAAAATAAATTTTTAGTTTGCCATTAAAACTATTTTCCATAATTCATCCATTAGGTGCTGTACCGATTTACCAATTTCAAGAGACCGTTACACCCAACATTGACCAAAATGAAATAATCGTTAATATACAATATCCGAAATCAACTGATGACACTGCGGTTAGCGATTCAACAGACGCTGGCGATCAACTTATTACGAAAGTCAGTTTGTATCTGGAGGGCGATGCGGGCTTTACATCTCAAGCGTACGCTACGGCGGGCGGCATAGGCGAACGAAGTATTACAGTACAGGTGGTCGCCACTAACACAGAGACACTACGCTATATTGTGATTATTGATGGCTTGAAAGCTTAACTGGAAAAATTAAAAACTAAAATATTTGTAAAAAACGAAGTTATTTTTACAAAATTTAATAAAAAGGTGATCGCGCTGTTTGAGTTAAATGTTGTTCAAATAATATTCGAAATTTAAGGTGAAGCTAAGGGTAAGGAATATTCAAATTTAATTGGAAAACCCTTAGCTGCCAATAAGGTAGACCAACCATTAAGCTTATAAACCATAATCAAAAGGACCTAGAGCTTGTAATCTCTATCCAGTAAAGAGCTTCACAGTGATCGAGCCCTTTTTTGGCTAGCTTATGAAGTTCAGTGCTGCGTCGAATACTTTCAGAGCTCGAGTGTTTTTTTCCATCCGGACAACATGACCTAGCCAGCGTAGCCGCTGTCTTTTAATTTTATATCTCGTACAGCTCATCGTTCCATCGAATGCGATTTTCGCCGTGGCCAACGCTCAAAGAACCATAAATCTTTCTCAGAACCTTTCTCGCGAAAACTCGCCACGTCAGTTGTTGTCATCGTCCAAGCCTCTGCACCATATAGCAGGAATTATGAGTGACTTATAGAGTTTAGCTTTTGTTCGTCGAGAGAGGACTTTACTCTTCAATTGCCTACTTAGTCCGAAGTAATTCCATTGTAAACAAATAGAACCTTTGAGGTAATCCATCTGTAGTCTAACAATTGTCGAAAACGGACAATATATTTTGAAGCCCTAATTAGCAAAGCCAGCGTCTGGTAGAATTCTCAGCCTTACTAAAAGCTGTACTGAAGGCAAAGAGATCACTAGATCTCTTGCGATCGATCTTGGGCCTAAAGGCTTTACCTTTGCATTTGATGGCCCAACGTTGACCAAGCTTCCGTGAGGCCCAGCTATTTATGGATAAGATACGGGAGCCCCGATCCACTCCCATTCTATCGATAGCGGTTCTAGAGTGCCTTTTCTTGCTAGCTCATCAGCTTTACAGTTTCCTGCAATTCCGTTGTGGCCTGACATCCAAACCAGTCTTATCACAAAGACACTCGATTTCTTTGCGATTGTGGTCATTTCTAGTCTGTATTTAGTCTTAAATTTTCTGTTATGTCACTATCAAGGTTAAATGTTGGGCATTAAACAGCTCCAACGTCCATCAATGACAGATCCTAATACTATTGTTTATTTTGGCAGCTCGTCGACACTTAATAGCATTACGACTTATTATTGATGTCATTTTCGATTCAGAACTTCTGAAGAATACATGAAGGCTCTGGCTATCGGATTATAAGCGTCATTATCGATCAACTCTCAGAAGCAGGTATAAAGAATTATTTTAGTTTCATAGAAGTCAATTCAGTCTCATCACCACAAATTTTCGAAAAACAAAACCGTATTGCTAACCAAAATAAAAACATTTCAGTAAAAAATGTATTTTCAATCAAAACAGCGATCATTTCCAATTTCATTTTTATTATGCAGCACAGTGTTGTTTATAGAAAATCTAGGCTTGCGATCAGCAGACAGTTTGTCTGAGCGACTCAGTCGTTGCGGTGCATTGCTACGAGAGAGTCGTTAGTTTCAAGTCGATCTCGTTTTCGCGTATTTTCGCAAACAATTCGTGTCTTTATTGTTTTCTATTGTATAGTAGTGCCAAAACGGGAAGATATAGATTCGAAAATGTTTGAAGACCTTGAAAACACGCAAACAAAATAGTAATAAAACTTAAACAAGCATTCATTCGCGTCTACAAGACAGACACTGGCGATCGATATATACTTAAATTTATAAATAAACAAATGCAAAAATATATACATACGGTATACGAGTATATATATACAATGTTCTCCCAGCTTCAAGTAATTCATAAAATCTGAGTAGGCGAGCAGACAGATCGCTAACATTGCCGACAGCGTATCTCGCAGTGCGATCGCCGCTGTTGTATTGTATTGAACTGAGAATAAATAGAGTAAAACAAAAAGTGAACAAAAAATTTGTGCGAAGATCAGATCAGATTGTATGCAGTCTGTTGTGACAGCAAAACTGTCTTGTCTCTAGAATAGTTTTTTACTCGCTCGTGCTCTGTACTTAATTTCTTACTATCAATTAGTGCATTTAAAAAATGTTTACAACGCATAAGCTTTGTTTGGTGTTAAGATTGTGTTTTTGCGCGCATATTGTTCTAACAACATTGTCGCTGACATCCGCTGCTGAAATTGGTAAGTATGTTCAGTAAGACGAATATGCGAAAATAAATAATAAAATAATTAGCATACATAAAGCAAAATCTTCTTTAATTACGCACTTAATTCAAGGAATCTCTCTTATGCACTAGATAGGTGTCTTTAATCAACTTTTTTATCAGTTTTCATTTCCATAGTATTTTACTGCATAGTTCCAACATCACACTGATAGCCTTTGTTTTAATCACTCCAAGTACTATTTTCGAAATTGAATCAAATATACGTAAACACGAGTCTTGTACCTAAATAAAGCTGTACAAGTATATGTATATGTACTACTTGCAGTAGCTTAATAGGCAAGCATGGACAGTTGCTTATTTTTAAGCTTATAAATCTATTTAATGAAATTCAATTAATACTACTAGACAGTTTCCGTAACACCGCCAAACCTACAAATGAGCGGCATTGACGTGATGTGTTAATATGCACTCCACAAGCATATAGATTGCTTATTGTATTATTTCGACGTCATGAACCAATTATGACGCGATGTGGCAAATAAAGAGATTTTTTTTATTTCCTTAGGTTTTAATTGTAATGACGTAATGCCTCTTCATGCGATGTGATGATGCGATAAATCAAAATATGATATACCGAAATGGGATCTTATGAAAATGTAACTGTTATGTATGTGTTTGTGAAACAGGAATGACCAACTGCGGTGTGATGTTATCTGTATCTAAAAAGTTTATGTGTGATGTGTGTTTATAATAATCTTATCGTATGTGCCAATTTCTGAATGTGTTGTGATATGTTATGTTGTGATTGATTTGACTTGCTAATAATAAGATCTAATGTGTTATGATCTGACTAATGACGTGATGTAATTAATTTGACTTGTGGATGATATGAAGTGCGGCGATAGATCTGATATTTTAATGATTTGATGTGATAGATCTTACTGCAATAGATCTGAAATAGATGATGATGTGATAGATCTACCGATATGATATAATGTGATATAAGGCGGTATGATATGATCTAAATTTGATATGACTTCAGCCATGTGATATCGAACTTGTAGGTGATATGGTATGATGAGATGTTATTAGATTGAAGGACAAAAGCTATTAAAAATTTGATATGTCATACACGTGGCGTGATGAAAAGTTCTAAGAGTGACGGGACTTATAACGATGTGACGTCATGGGAGGTTCTAAGAATGATGTGACTTCATGAGAGGTTCTAAGAATGACGTGACTTATAATGATGTGACGTCATGAGAGGTTCTAAGAATGATGTGACTTCATGAGAGGTGCTAAGAATGACGTGACTTATAAGGATGTGACATCATCTGGGGTTGCGATAAACTAAGTGCCGTAAGAAATATTAACGGGTTTTTCAATAAGGACGCTACAAAAGTAGACCGATAGGAACAGCAAACGACGCCAAATCTTTTTCCGCTTTTTTGACATTTCTCTTTAGTAAGGTTTGCCATTTCATCATGGAAAGATAAACGATCAAACTACGTGCCGAAATTATTAAAATTTACTACCGAAATTCGGAGTCAGTGGACTCAACTTTAGGACGTCAAATTTACGGTCGTCATAATCGTCCCGTCAGATCAACCATGTGGAAAATAGTGGAAAATTTTGAATCCACAGGGACAATACTAAATGTTCCCATGAGACAAAGAAGTGTCCGTAGTGTCGAACATACTGCTGTCCCTAATGCATCAATTGAGGAAGACCCAAATCAGTCTCTCACACGTCTTTCTCAAACGTTGGGCATCTCTGTGACTTCGTTGTGGGAAATTTTTCGAAAAGATCGTAGCCTACATCCTTACATTGACGCAAGAACTGAAGCCGCTTGACCACCAGAATCATAATCATCGTATGTTCGTGAATTGGGCTGAGCAACAACTTAAAAATGATCCAAGTTTTCGTCGAAAAATCATCCTCAGCGATGAGGCTCATTTCTGGCTGAATGGCTTTGTCAATAAGCAAAGTATGCGTTATTGGTCAGGCAGCAATCCACACGTACTCCATGAGTCACCGAATTACGGTTTGGTGCGGTTTGTAGGCCGACGGCGTCCTTGGACCGCAATTTTTCCGTGATAATTAAGACCATGTGAGATTCTGTATTCATAATGCCGCTGGCAGCCGTACTTCTATAAATAATCTTAATATGACTTTCTCGAACTTTATGAAATAAATTATTATTTGTTACTTACCATTTTTATTTATAGAAACACTTATTATGTACACTTGTGCATTAACCTCGAAACATTTTCTAAATACAAAAATATATTTTTCCACTTACAGAGGGCAATCCATGTGAAATCAAACAAGGAGTGTTTGGCAGATGCGCATTACCACGCGATTGTCCTGACATTGCAAAACAAATGCAAAATCTTGGACTTACGAAAGCCGATGTGAAACGATGTGGTTTTACGATTTATGAAGAAATCATCTGCTGTCCCCTGGCAAATGAAAAAAATTTGCTAGGAATTTTCGACACCAAAGAAGATTTTTTAGAAAGTGAAAAAAATTCAAATGACGACAAAAAGACACGTGGTAACTTCGAAGGTGCGCAAGAGCGAAAGGCGAAAAAAGCTTGCCGCTTATTAGATGAATACGCCGAGCCGTACACTGTGCCACATATATTAGGCGGCTCGCCGGTGGCGCCGGGCGAATATCCACATATGGCTGCTATCGGCTATGCGCCGATCAATCCACAAAGCTCACCTTATGAGTTTCGTTGTGGCGGCGCTCTGATCGATAAACGTTTTGTGCTCACAGCGGCGCATTGTGTTAATCGACCGGATAGCAAACCGATTATTGTGCGCTTGGGTGTAACGGATTTCAATAATCCCGAACAAATGAAAAATGCTGTCGATGTGCCCATCGAGGTAATGTTGTTATGTTCTACCAAAATGTATGACTTAATAGTTCTATAAAGTTTTCCATATTTTAGGCTCTTTACCCACACATGAATTACCGGAATTTGGAAAAGTATGATGATATTGCCATAATAGAGCTGAAAAATGATGTTGAATACTCTTCTCTAGTATTTCCAGTTTGCCTGCACACAGAACTGGCTGATCCGCCACCCGAAGCGACGCTCAACGTAACCGGTTGGGGTGTAACGGAGTTGAAAAGTAATTAATAAAAACTGTGATTTCGTTAAATAAATAATTAATTCTTTTTTTTTTCTTTTCGGTTCATATTCCACCCATATCAGCACGTCGACAATCCAATGTACTTCTACAGGCAAGCGTCAAAGCTGTTTCTGCAGAAAATTGCAGAAAGGCTTATGTGCGCGGCGGCGTCTTACCAAGTCGCGGTATTTTACCCACACAAATCTGCGCCAGCGATCCGAATTCCATCAGCGACGCCTGTTGGGGTGACTCGGGTGGCCCGCTTAACCTCATCGTTGACGAAGCGTATCGAAAGATGCGTGTAATTGGTGTGGTGTCGGCCGGTGATGGCTGCGCTAGCGTCACTCCCAGCCTTTATACTAGGGTTGCATCTTATCTGGACTTTATTGAGGATATCGTTTGGAAGAATTTGTGACATTCTCAAGGAACTTTTGTACATAAACGATTTGTTGAAGCGCATATGAGTTGTATATATTATAAATATAAATTACGCCTAAATCCAGACTGGAAGAGTATTGCCAACTATCAAAAAATTCTGGAATTATAAACTCACATCCTAATTAACCCTTTGAAAGTAGGATTGCATCAACATCAAAAATATTTTTTATAAATTTTTTTATTTTAAATTATATAGTATACAGTTTAGAATCGCTGCTTTTTTGACAAAAAGTTTCAAAACTTTTAAATATATGAATATTTTTATGTAAATAAATTCGCTACTATAATTTTTATATGAAACCTTTTACAACCGTTATTACATTACTCTTTTCCAATCGAATCGTCAAAGTTTTAAAGAAGGTCTCTCTAGAACTATCTAGGTCATTAGTAGAAACAGCTGGTATGCCTTTAAAAGCTCACAAAAAAATCTGAAGACCCTGTACAAAACTTCTAATAGACGATTATACGACTTTAATTTTTGACCCAAGGTTTAGAGATTTAAAACTTTCGGAAGCGCTAAAAATCAGAGAGAGAATTACTTATTAAATGAAGAAAATAGAGATTGAAATGTGTAGATAAAATTTTTCTACCAGGAAAAGGCTGATAATAATGATTATACAGCATACTAAAGAAAGTCATAAAGAAAATAAATAAAGAAGACAAAAATACCAATACTGATTACACCAATAAACAGACCAGAAAATTATTGTAATGACTTCGTGCGACTTGAAAGATGTCATCTTGTATTTAAACCGTTTCTGAGAGCAAGAAAAAGAGTTGTTTTTAAACCGCTCAATCAGGTAATGTTTCTGCGAAAGATATGTGGACCATTATTTGTTATAATTACCAGGTCAATTGAAAAAACTTGGCCTACTGTAGTAAAACATATTTTTTTGGCAAAATTCCTTTTTCATATTCAATATAGTTCACTTCAAAGGAGATACACTGATTATAGTGACCCTCCAACTTTTCGATACCATTTTTTGTAGTGCGATTTGTTTTCTTCTTCAAAATAGACCACAGTTTCGGCGATCACTTTTTTATTTCACGAAAGTTTCATCCAGCGAGCATTCTTTTGAGATGTGAGAAACAGAAAAAGACCTTTTTGAGATGAAATTTTCGCTGGCGGCCACTTCTGGAGAACCTGTGAATGCGGAAGCAATTTTAAGTCCAATTTATGTCGTGTCTTGGTGAAACAGCGCTTTCTTTTTCTTCAAATGCGAGCGTTTTTCGGCGATTTCATTCTTCAAACGCAATAACGCTATGTAATAGTCGCTGTTGATGGCCCTCCTTGCCAGCCGACTGTCGCATCTTTCTGCGCTTTGGATGGGGTTCATCGTGTGCAGTACACTCGAATAACTCCCGGTTGAACTTTGGACCATTTCAACCATTGTCACATATCGATGCATAAACTCGGGTTTATTACTGTCAAACATCTCCAAACACTCACTGCTCCGAATCATCAACTCCTCATAGTTTTTGGTCGAAAGTGAGCTCGCGCCGCACCCACTTTGCACAGAGCCAAATATTCGCGAATGATATGATGTACACGCTGAGTTAATATCTTTAGAGTACCTGCTGTCTTGTACTTCACTTTACGGTCATCCAAACTTATTTTGTGAACTTGTTTGATATTTTCGTCGGTATCAACCTCTTTTTGACGTCCATTGCGTTCACCGTCTGTGGCACTCATTTCACCACGTCTAAACTTGGCATACCAATCTTTGATAGTTGACTGGGCAGTGTTCGGAAACACGTCATCTAGCCAAGTCTTGGCTTCAACTATATATTTTCCCTTCAAAAAGCAATATTTTATCAATTCGCGAAATTCCTTTTTATCTGTTCTTTTCTCAATAACTCAAGTTGCTTCACTCAACATGATATAAATCACAAACTAATGAGCAGAAATTTATACAAGCACCTTTTCAAGGTTAGGGCTATCAAAAAACAGTATAGATTTAATTCTAGCAGTGCCATCTATCATCGTCAGGCCAGATATTTTTCAAAGCTCAGTGAAGAGAGACGTTAGATAAGAACGAATTATTACAGACTCTCTGAGTCCAGCAGTTTTACATCTAATATAAGAACCGAAAGTAGCAGTTGAAGAGCACGTACTGTCGGATTGTTAGAAAACTAAAGGACGCTTGAGTTAAATATTGACAGAGCACTTCCCTCAAATCAAATCAAGAATAAAAATGTTTACTTATGCTGCACCGAAGCTATAATACCCTTCACAGTTAAGTTTCCATACAAGAACATCATTTTGAGCATTCGATTTGAATTGCAGCTGTATCCTTTAGTCGTCCGATCTAAAAATAAGCGTTGGTGCAGTGTACGTTATTGGTTTTCTCTAATGTTATATAATTTTTACATACCGGCATACAAGATGGGACACCCTGTATAGTTATAATCACTATACAAATATGAAAATCGTACTTTGGCCAGGTGAAATCCATAATCTCCAATATAAGTGACGTGTCTTAGTTTAAGACCATATCAACATACCAAGTCTCACAAGTACTCACCAACAATAGGGTTGCATTTATAGAATAATACTATAAATAGCACTTTTTGAAAGTTCTCGCCAATAATAATTATATGTATTTACTTTATATGTATTATAATATGAGTATTATTACTCTCTTGTTCGACAAGTGCTAATAATACTATCGACTTCAGACAATTATCTAGTTTTAACGCCTGAACTATCTCTAATTACCCTCTAGTTTAGTTGAGCAAATAAGCACATTGTGTAATTTCAAGTATCTACTACTCGAAAGTACTTGTGTTGTCTTATAGGAAACGGGCGCTAGATATACATACATACATACCTACATATATATACATACTTGTAGAAGAGAAACTCCAAAATTCTGTGCGTTCCCATGTACGTATGTAGACAGATGGTGTACCGGCACGACGCCATAAAAGCGATTATCAGCTGTGATAAAGAAAAATATTAGCCTCTGAATTCAAATTGTAATGAATTGAGTATTTTTGCGTACTTACCATAAGCGCTGCCGTTGCCAATAAAGTCGTAAGAACGTGCCAATATAAACCAAATATTAACTTATTACCGTTTGATAAGAAAGCAATTATAAATTTGCCAAAGATAAGTAGAATCAATTGCGAAATTAGCGTACAAGTTTGTTGTCTAAAAAATATGTACTTACAAATGCACGACTTCAATAAATTTTCCATTTATTTTTGGTCATAGAACTTCTTTTAATTATAAATTCTGCCTGTAATCTCTGGAATACGTCAATTGTTTACTGTCAGAAACAATAAAATTCTAGCGCAAAATAGTAAACAACGAACAAATATACCTTCCTCGGCAAAAAAGCTCGACCACGGCGCATATTTTCAGAGCATTTGGCGCTTCTGATGAGGAAATGTGTTATGAAAGGTCAGCTTTATATGATATTTTTCGGACAATCTAATGAACTCGAGATTCAGAGTAAGATCGTTTTCTAAGAAACATAGTCTTACGATCAAAGGTCAATGGACTTTTGCAAAACTCATAGATTAGCTCAGAATCAGTCAGCTAATTTTATGGAACAAGCTTATAAACCCAATTTACTATATTGGAAAACATTAGAATTAATATTAAAGAGCGGGAGAGGGAGAGAGAAAGAGCGAGAGAGAATGAACATCGTATGATCAAAGATCAATAAATTATTCAAAGCTGATAGAAATAAAGATTTCGAGCATTAATTTTTGGCGTGTTTTTCGGATTGCGTTTTACTAAGAAGAACAGTAGTTCGAAGTTATTGGCGAAAAAAAGAGAAAGCTGTATTTACAATTAGTTTAATTATACCTAATTGATTAGCACTGTTCGAATGCATCCGTAAGCAAAAAAAAGAACGAAAATTCGACGCCAAAAATCAAGTTTCGAAAATTGAATATCGAAATTTCATTTTCGAAAACTTGACTTCAGAATTTCGATTTTGAAAAATCAACTTTGAAAATTTGGTTTCATTAATTAAAACACTGTACGCCTAACTGATAAGCATTGAAATTTTTATATCGTAATCTCAACTTAGGATTCGTGTCGAAATAGCAATTTCGAAAATTCGATTTTGAAAATTCAACTTTGAAAATTCGGTTTCATTACTTAAATTACTAGACTAATTTTGGTGTAACTACGCTTAACTCATTAGCATTGGTCGAATGCCACTGTGATCACAAAAACAAAAGAAAATCTACATATGTTGAAATTTTTATTTCGAAATCTCGAATTTGAAAATTTAGTTTCCAAAATTCAATGTCGAAATTTAATTTTCGAAATTCGGCATTAGTTTAAAAGCAAAATTTCAAAAATTCAGTTTTGAAAATTCGACTTCGAAAATTCGACGTCGAAATTTTTGTTTTGAAATGTCGAATTTGAAAATATAGTTTTGAAAATGCAATAACGAAATTTTGTTTTCGAAGTTCGAAGTTTTCGACATCGAAAATTCGATTTCGCAATTTCAACTTTGAAATCTGGTTTCGTTACTTGGATTTTATTCGTATGCATTTTAGTTCATCTATTCCTAACCGATTATCATTATTCAAATGCGTTCGTAAGCATCAAAAGTGTTGATAATTTCAAAAGCTGAACAAAAAAGGAAAAAAGTTTTCAGTAAGAAATACCATGCCAAGCCCATTATCATTGATATTATAATTATTATTATTATTATTATTATTAAAAAATATAGTGAAAAACTCTAAGAACTTAATCTATATTCCAAACTTGTTACTACGCTCAACGTAGCATCACTATCTTTTTATTCCATTATTTCAATTTTACTTAAGATCACAGTTTTATTAAGTTATCTTTGTTCTCTAAATTTACCAGAGATAAAAATTTTTGCTCAACAAAAATTATTTCATGTATTCATTTTCAATGTAACGGCACACATTACGTACAGCTAATAACCATAAATGAACATCTCAAACTCGACATAACTTGTCTTATTGCCGGCGATAAGTATCTCACAAAAGGATTTGTTTATACCGCCATCGACGAAGAAAGAGTCCGCATCTTCTGAGGATACTGCTGCATAGATGTCTACCTGAGTTATGATGTTTGTATCGGTGCCCTTGGCTGGATAACGTAGTAGAGCTTCAACATCTTCACCTTTAGTGAATTGCGTTGAGTCCTGGAAGTTGAGTATCAAGCGATCGCCTGCAAGGAATAGGAGTACAAAGTTACAAAAATCATAAATTTTCGAAAAGCATTTTTAGAGCGAATAATTATAAAAGATTACTATCGATTTATTGGTGCTATTGATTTAGAACTTTCATTCACTAAGTAAGCGATTTGATTTTCGGCATTTCTTATAGTGAAGAAAATATAGCAGCCGCAGCTGAGAGTGTACACGAAGACCGCGGAGAGTCGATTCGGCGGCCTTCGCAGCAATTCGGACTGACATATGAAATGACTTGGCGCATTTTACATAAAGATCTTATGTTAAGAGCTTATAAAAATACAACTTATGCAAGAACTGAAGCTTCTCGACATTCCCAAGCGCTTTGATAACCGACTATTTGATGCCTGAAATTGAAACTCGTAATTTCAGCGACATTTGGTTTCAAAAAAATGACGCCACTTCTCACACATCGGATCAAACAAGGGATTTATTAAGAGAACACTTTAGTGAGCAGATAATTTCACGTTCTGGGCCGGTCGATTGACCACCAAGATCGTATGATATCACACCGTTATACTTTTTTCTGTGGGTATATGTAAAGTCTATGCAGACAAAACATCACGCGTGTCATTCGCCAGTTACCAGTTGAACAAGTCAGCGAAATTTGGACTCAACGGATGAACCATTTGAGACATGACCGCGGCCAACATTTGAAAGAGATAATAGCGTTATGCGGCATTCGCGTCAATCAATTCGTCTGAAATGGCCAAAATTGTGAGCTAATAAATATTGGCAACCACCGTCTTCTATCTGATCTAGCTCCGTACATCTTCTGACGATTCAACAGACCCAAAAGAGCAACACGGGAAGCCCATTTTGACATGATCTTTTAGATAAAAACCAACGCAAGATGAAGGAAAATCGCTAAAAAGCATATAAAGAAAATAACTTGATCCTCAAAGAAGTTTTTCGAAAGGTTTTTCACATAATTTAAGACCATCAATTCTTAGGTGTTCTCTGAGATAAAGCAGAAAGTCTTGCCTCCAAAAATTTGTTAGTAAAAACACTATACTTGTATGTACACACTAACTCAAGTGGACTTCAGCTACTTATCACATTGTCACAAAAACACTCGAAAATATATCACTGTCTTCTACAACACAATTTTTAGTTGAAATCTGTAACACTCACATACAATCTTATTTATTTTAAATGCTTAAGAGTTGTCATAAAATTTCGGCTCGTAAGAACAGCCGCAACCAATGACACTCACCTGTAATTCTCTTGCCGGATGTGAAAACATATTGTCCGCCGACGTAATGATTTTTATTGAACAAAGTCAAAGCGGCATCTGGATTTAGCACAATATAACGCGTTTCATTGTTAACCGTTACTATTTCCGAGTACTGCAAATCGACCGCTAATGCACTAGTAATGCAGATTAAGACAATAAAGCACTTCCTCGATAGATCAATCATCTTTGTAATGTTTTTTGTTTTATTTTGGAATTTCGAACACACTTTCAGCACTTGAATTTTTTTTGTTGTTGGTTTCTAAAACAATATTCGGTCTAGCTCATCTATATGGCAATCGCGTCCGTTGTCGACTAAACGCTTTCCAAATCAATTGTTCCCCGAGTGGCTCTAGTGAGTTTTTATAGCAAAAGCTCGTGTAGATAGGCAATTGCTGGGACTCAACCACAAATTTTGCAAATAAATCAACTCTTCTATGAACAGGTAGACCTTGCTCAATACATCTTCATGCATTTACAATTACATGTATGTGTGTATGTACTATATATGTATACATATCATGGCACATTTTTCTATTATCAAACCACGTTTAGTATTCTACTCTCTATTTCCCACTCTCCATTCATTGTTATCTTCATGCCATCGACCAGGCGCTTCCAGGTAAATTATTGTGTTATCAACGTGAAAATTATGACTCTCACTAATTTCTCAAATTCGGTGCTAAATACAAATACACGCTCCTGTGTATGTGTTGGTTGGTGATAAGATAACGAAAATGCTAGAACTCTCGCAAGCACAGGTGAAAGCGTCGTTCATTCATCACAACGCACCCATCTGTACTCGAAAGCTGATGCGCTTGGTGTCTCGAATTTATGCTTTAGTGGAAAATAAAGAAGATTTTTCAACTCTTCAGGTCTTTTGGCAGCCTGAATGTAAAGCATTCGCGACAGTAGATTCCCAAACCAACATCCAAGCCTCAAACCAATCTTTAAGGAGCTTCCCTTAAATATCAAAATTCATGAAATAACAGATTTTGACAACCCATTACTGAAATCACAGATATTAAGGAAGGTAAACAATGTCAATTCTTATGCGGGTATCACGCCATAATCGCAGGAAGAATCACTGAATTCCTAAAAGAGGTTTATATGAATTTTCTAAATTTTAAGCGAGTCAAGAGACCCCGAAAACTTCTTAACCTACCTCTCATATAGCAGAGACGCATATCGAAATCAACATGTTTCAGCGTTTTTACATGAGAGTATCTCTTCTACTATCATTTTTCCTTCCCCAGACTCTTTTTTATTTTTCATACATATTCGGAATGAATACACCTATTATAACTAATAAGAACACCCCTAACATTGAATAAACACGAGCAATGATTTCTGTGAAAGCGTGACAAAACGTTTTTTGACTTATTATAATCTGTCCATATCTAGTGTTGGAATATTATACGATTTAATTAAAAGATAACAGCATTCTACAGAAATATCAATTAAAGAAAGCGCAGCATTGCTCTTTTCTATTTGCGTAACTTTTTTATTAACTTTTTGAAGATTATCTCTTTCAAATGTTGGCCGTGGCTACGTCTCAGATGGTCCATCAGTTGAGTTCAATAAATATTCCTGAAGTAATTTCGAGGAATGGTGCCGATTTGACAGTTCTTGGGCGGATAAAATTCCGGGTCCATTCCGGTTACTTGTTCAACTTTATTTCGAAAATTCACGTTGTGTGTTTCGCGCTCTTCCCTCAACTTCTGGTCAACATAATAGGTTCTTTCAGCGTACTATTGGCAACACCATCACCCATCTTGAGACCCAGCATTCATTATTGGATAATACTCAAGCAAATAGGCCACGTCCAGCATGCAGTAAAGAAATTTAGCAGGCGTGGCTGAGAGTGTATACGAAGACTATGGAGAGTCGATTCGGCGCCGTCTCAGCAACTCGGACTGACCTATGGAACGACTTGACGCATTTAATGTCGAAATCTTAAATTGAAAACGTGCAAAGTACAGCTTGTGCAAGAACTGAAGGCGATCGACCTTCCCAAGCGACATCGTTACGCTCTATGGGCTGTTGAAAAGTTCCCAGAAGATCCGACGTTTTCGAGGCAAAGTTTGTTCAACGAAGCCTATTTCTGGTTCAATGGCTATGTAAAAAAACAAGCAAAATTGCAGAATTCGGGACGAAGAGCAACCTGAATATAATCAAGAGCTGCCATTGCATTCAGAAAAAACAATGGCGACCGTTGTCCCTTTGGGAGGGTCTATTGGCCACCAAGATCGTGTGATATCACACCATTTGACTATTTCCTGTGGGAATATGTAAGGTCCTGAGAACTGCTATCTGAATGCAATCCTGCTTTACTTTTGGTGCGAGGTTCAGCCCTACGTCCTAACCTATGCTAAGTACTTTAGATTTTTATTTTAGAGCCACTTTTTCCCTACACTCTTATCATGTCTAATCATATATTTATTACCTTTTCTACCTGGGATTTCAGAATGACACTCAAATATTTTTAAATTTTATAATCACTTTCAAATAGGGTTGAGTTCTATCGCTGACGAAGCACATAAGCAATTTCCTGCTCTACAATCCAAAAGTAGCGATTTGTCATCTCTTAATTATTTTAGGCGTGCAAGACCTGATACGAGTGGTAATAAACTTTTATCACTTCACGCATGCAATGGACTGCTGATTATCAGTTTGCATCTTAAACCGTGACATTTGGCTGTATATATATCAATCATTCCTGCCAAATTGACTGCACTTGAAGTATTCGAATAATTTAATTGGAAATTGGCTATAAATAATAATTAAAATAATTTGGCGTGAATTTTTACCGAATTTTTTCTTATCAAAACTGAAGTGTACACCTATAAATACGCTACTAAGAAAGCGCTAATAATTATTTTTAGAATACCAGCTATATCGGCGTATGCTCTACAAATTAGATTGCAGCTATAGCTCACATACTCCACCTAATTGGAGTGGCTTGCGCTTTTCGAAGAGGAAAATCCGAAAATTTCAACAGGTGGGCCTTACTGAAAATCAATTTATGTCGCAGTGAGAAGTAAACAATCCTCTCAAAAAGGTGAACTCAATAACTATCATCATCTCCAGTTTTGATTTCCAAACTCTCTGTTGAGAGTCACCTACTCAATCTTGAAGATGCTGTCTTTTTGGAGAATTTTTCCCTATCTCAATACTGAAAATAATGCTCATAAAGATTAAGGTCTATTTTGTAAAAAAAGTTCAATCGTACTACAAAATGGTATCGAAGATTTGATCTATCGGGGGTGAGGCTGATACCCTCTATGATATCCATACTATGAAGTAAGCTGGGATTGTCAAAAAAAAGTTCTAGATGTCATTCACATTAGAAAAAGTTTGTACTCGAATAGTCTGCTAAGGCGTCGTATTTCCCTACACAAACGCCATAACTCATTTTTTTTTAATCTTCAATATCAGGAAACTTGAAAGTCAGCACCCTAAAATTTGGTTGTAAATGTTAACAGGCAATATTTACAAACGTAGGAACGCAGGTGTGTCGTTCTTCCTCTTGATGATCTTAATCTGTAAATGATAAAGCACAAGTGTTAGAGAAGATAATGTTCACACATTTCGATGACTTTGCATTTCCACGCCCAAAATAAATACAAAACAACAATCGTAAATAATATTTTTTTATTTGTAGAATTTCCAGAACATTACCATATCATGTATTTGAATTTGAGGCTTAAAAATCGCAAAAACGCGGCAGTTCTAGTGTTCTGATAATAACTTATACTACTCTTCGAATCGTGATCAAATACAAGAACCGGCTTGAGAGGGATCACTTCTACGAAAGTCTTAAAAGACAGTTTTCTAAGTTTGAGCAGTTCATATGTTGTATATAACTTCCAAACCACTTGATTTAAGTCTAGAACCATACATACTTTTGGCGAAAAATAGAAGACCTTCCGGAATATGTCATATATCATCTGATCAAAATTGACCCGGACTGAAAAAAACTTTTCACGTATTTCTTATGGCCAATACATTTTTCCTTCCACTTACTATTATAAGCCTCGGTTGGAATGGCTTTCAATACCTTCAGCGTATATATTTTTTTTAATTAGCTCATTGTTGGAGCGCCATTCGCTATTTACGTCTCGTCACCAGTAATGATGCTTGCTCTGCATAGTTTTTGCAACAGAATATGGAAACACAAAACTCCAATCAAGCTCCTTGTAAAATTTTTTCTTTGGTAAAAATCGACAAACAAATTTTTCGCGTCGTAAAATAACAGTTGCCAAAACCCCAATTTGACAAATGGAGATCTAGATAGATAGATAGGTAGAAAATTGAGGCTTTGCTGTATGGTATATGGTCTATTGTGCCCTCCCCTATATCACATAAGCTCACTCAGGTCCAGCATTCTAAACAATTCCAGGAACTTGCTTGGCGCGACTAAGGTGATGCAATTCCTATCCACGTAGATGAAGCCTGGGACCTTGAGTCTGCTTCTACAAATTGCTGGACAATCTAGAATCAGGTGTACTGAAGTTTTCTGTTCCATGCCGCAAAACCGCCAGTCTGTGCATAGACTATGCCCTTGTAGGACAAGTTTTCCTGCAGGCCCCGTATAGAGCCCGACAAGGAGGCAGAATTTGCCTTGGGAGAGGTTGAATATTTCTTTTAACCTTACAAGGTTGTACCCTCCCGTTCTTTGCGGCGTTTTAACTTTGAACAATCATAAAAGAGTTTGTACCAACCTAAGAAAAATATTTTGCATTTATTTTATAAAAGTCAGCTTCAACATTTGGAAAAAACTAAGCATAGAAGGTTATGAAAAGCAGACAAGTTAGTCTGTATCAAGGCTCACAACCTTCACTCCCTTCGAATAGTCGAGTTCGAGTTTTAAGGTGTAGTACGTAGGATTCATGGAAAAATGCCTCTGACTTTAGAGCTCACGCTTTTGGCAAACTGTTCAAAAAACCATAAACCAATCAATCTGTCGAACTGATCAAATTTGACCCTTGCCATTGCTTAATCCAACATTTGGAGCGTCATTCGCTTGATTTTTCAACAGTTGTCGCAGTTTAATTGGATCAGTCCGACTCAAATTTGATCAGTTGGTATGTTCGCGTATCTGATTCTCACAGAGATATAATACATTAAGAATGTCTTTTATTATCAGAAAATAGATAAACCATTGTCTATGGGTATTACCAGTTCAGTTGCTCATAATAAGTTACCCCAACAGTGGCTACTCCTCATAGGAAAATTTAGTACATACATACGAGGTTTGACAATTAAGTAATGAGACTGATTTTATTGCCACGCTTGTGGTAAACCTGTGACCTTGAAATTCCTTTTCTTTTTTTCCGGCATCTCTCCCCTCTCCATCGATATCTGTACCATTACTCTAGCTTATTTAGTTCGCCTGCTACGTCAAGAGGAATAGACGTATGTTTGTATAGCTCATCACGAAAATGGAAAAACGAAACCAAGAGCAACGCGTCTCGATAAAATTTTGCGCCAGATGGGGCGCAACAGCAAATAGAATTACTTATTGACCGTCTGTCCCTCTGGGACAAAGTCATGATGGCAAACCACCAATATTGGAAGAAAACAGCGGCTTTGGCGAAGTTTGGCTTCGGCTCGTTTTTTCAATTTTTTTGAAATGTCATTTACCCATTTGTCAATTTTCGGGTACTTTTTTGTCACAATGTATGAGTGCAGAAACATATTTAACCGATGAAAGCGATAAACTTTATTATAAAACCTTGTTGTTATTTATTTTGCCCTAATATTTGCCTTATCGAAAATATTGATTTGTTGACAACAGATTTCACCGCGCTAATATAACGGTTTTACATCAAAGATAAATCAAAATTAACTTGGTATAAACGATTTAATGACGTATAATTTATACATAGTTATATACAAGTATACAAATAATAAATGTTGTGGCTGAGAGTGTGCACGAAGAACGTGGAGAGTCGATTCGGCGCGGTCTCAGCCATTCGGACTGACGTATGGAACGACTTGGCGCAATTTACGTCGAGATCTTAAATTGAATTACAGCTTGTGCAAGTACTGAAGCCGCTCGACCTTCCCAATCGACATCGATCCGCTCTATAGGCTTTTTGAAAAGAAACAGTTCCCACTAAAATTGAAATTTCTGTGCTTTTTCTTCAAAAAAATAGCGAATCCCGAAATAGAACACCCTTTATAAGAAAATTAAAGGCATAAAGTTTCTATTACCTAAGCGTGCTAAGTGTATACCTGTCACGTGGTCTGACAAATTTGCTTCAGGTGAAGTAGTTATTTAATATTTACAAGCCAGATTGCGTTTTTTGAGATTTAATTCAAGTGAAACAAATGAAAGAACACTCAGAACCACAGATCGTATATTAGGTAAGGATTTTGAATATTTATGGTAACACTTGAAGAAATTAGTATTTTTAGGCGTTGAGGAAAAATGACGTAAAAGAAGCATATAGAACGGTACTTAATCTCAGTTATGGGTAGATAACATAAGCAATTGGGTACGTAATCAAATAATTTAGAATGGTACCGAGTTTAATTTATTATGCTTAACGACACATTTCATTATTAGAATCGATTTAGTTGAAAGAAATTTCACAATCAACGCTGGCAAGTAGGAAGTAGCCTTATCAACAGAGGCGTGCTAATCGCCGCCAACTTACAGCTAATTATATAGTTTCGCTTCCGTTTTCGTCATATCATGCATGAATTACAAATGTTGTCGTCAAGCTAGAAAGTTTGTCACCTCATGTGGGCCTAGCGGTGACTACAAGTATTTTAAATGATTTTTTTTTCAATTAAAACCAATGACCAATGACCAAGGTTTTCTCAAAAATGACAAGCCTCTTAACAGTTGTGGAATATTTCTTATGGATGCCCAAACCAATGAATATCCGAAAAATACGAAAACATCAAAAAAATTCCAAAAAATATTTTGGATGTCCATCGGATAGATCGAAGTAGTTAATACTCTATAGACATCTAAGGAACATAACCTATTCCTGATTCATCACAAATCAACGAAGACCATGGATAAATTTACAAAATATAGCTACTAAGATCTAAACACCATATATTCTCCGGATCTGACCCGAGTGACTTTTACCTGTTCTTAGACTCAAATAAAAGGTTTGCTGGAAAAAGATAAATAGGTACATACTATAATTGGTGAGAATGCGATCTCTTTTGAATCGAATACGAGTATCAGATTGCACTTGAAAATGGTATCAAAATGTTGGAAGATAATTAAGAACTCATAATCAAGCATTTGGTGGGTGTGTGTACTTTCGCCATTCTTTTCAATATACAAAAGAACTTGTCTCAACCTTAAAGTCTTGCAAGTAGTATCATATATACCAATAAAAGCATACTTTCAGGCTAAGAACAACATTTACAAGTATGCGCATGTATTGTTTGAAGAATCCGTTTGCCAATCAATCGACAGTGGCGACCACATTATCAGTACAAAAGAATTTGCAAGAAAAAAAACACACTGAGAGAGAACTTCTGTTAAAACAGACAATCCTTTCACTAGGCGATCTGCTTACCCAAAAACAGTAGTATGTACATGAAAAAAACTTGTGACATAATCTATCTGAAACCTCTTGTAGAATAAAAGGACCGGGAGGAATACTTTATAATTGTTATAGAAGTAGTACAATACTAAACGTTTGGAGCTAGTTAACCCTATACATATATTTCATGAGGGACCAACCTGAGCCATAAGGACTACTGCCCATAGATTTCAAGACCTGTGAGCTTTCAAACCCCTAAAAAAAGGATGCGAGGAAGTTTGAATAGTAGAAGCTGGAAAGGGATGTATTAACTACAGAAGAGAGGAGCCAACAAAATAAATTCATAAGCACTTATACCGAATATGATCGAAGAAAAACAGAGCTAAGATTAAAATATAATATTCTGATCCACTACGCATAAGTTAAACGATCGGTAAATCGAAAAATATGATTTTCAATAAGAAAAGAAACACTTTCCAAAGTTATAATACCCTTCCCAGGTACATTTATAACATAAAAGGATATATACAGATATTTAACTTGATGTTGCTCGGTCAGTTATATGATATAACGTTCCGATCTAAACAATTTGTTCAGAGATTAAAGCGCTGCCTTGGAGAATAATCTGTTTCCAATTTCATGAAGATACTTGCCAAATAAAAATGTTTTTCATAGAGGGACTTGAGTGTGATCGTTCGAAATGATGTTCGGTTTTTATAGTAGATATATCCTATGGAGTCGAGTGTAGAAATTCGCGAAAGTGAGGAAAGTTCTCTGAGCGCTATTCACTTGAGAGTGGCCAGTAACGATTCTTTTACTTAAGAGTCAAGCAGTTCATTACTTTCAGTCTTAGATCAAGTATCCCCTGTGTTCCAGAGAACATCTGTTTGAAGGCGTGCTAAAGTGAGAAGACGAACCATCCCGCCCCAGGGTTGTGCGCTGGGTTTTGGACCCTCAACGCTAAAAACACCCCCAATGAAAAGAAGAACCCTAGCGACTAGACAACATCTGATGAGTCGGCGTGACGAGTTTTCGAGAGGAAGGTTCTGCAACTGTGATTTTTGATCTCTTCCGCATCGGCAACGGCGAAAATGGCATTCGATGAAACGATGAGCTGTACGAGTTATACGACGCCATTGACATAGTTCAGCGAATTAAGGGACTGGCTAGGTCATGTCGTCCAACTCTGTAAGTATTCGACTGGAGGAAGCAGAGGAAGAGAAAAACCTCCACTTCGTTGGAGAAGGACCTGGTGGAGAAGGACCTGTCCTCGCTTGGAATATCCAATTGGCGCCACGTAGCGAAGAGAAGAAACGACTGGTGCGCTGTTGTTGACTCGGCTATAACCGCGTACGCCGTTTCAACGCCGGTAAAGAAGAAGAATATCCTATATTAGTCCAATGTTGACGGCTCCTACAAATGTGTAACCTTTTGGTGAGAAAAGGACTGTGGGACTTGTTCCCGTATATATAGACGTACATACAGACGGTCATGACTAAATCGACTCAACTCATTATGTTACACTGATAATATATATTGTACTTTATATAGTCTAAAACAAGACATTTAGAATTTGATTCCATTAATACGAGTACTTTCATGTATTTGTAGAAAGTTTCCGCTTATAAAAAAAGTACTATTTATTTATATGAAATTCGTCTAACTTGAGCCATAGATTTGCGCATTGTAGAAGAACGTTTTCGTTGAGGCGGACTCCAATACAATAGAGATAAATCGCTGGCCAATACCGCCGGCAACTACGTAAGCATTGCCCTCAGTTGAGTCCGCTTCGCAATGGATCAACACATAGGTGACTATGCTGCCGGTGCCAGCTTGTGGGTAGGTCAACTGAACCGTCACATCCTTCGCATCTTCATAGTTAAAAGCATCGGCGATCTGAGCGACTAAAGTATCGCCTGAAATGTGAGCCAAAGAACCATAATTAATCAAAGTGTTTGAGAGGGTTTCCCACACAATCAACTCACCATCTACACGACCGCCTAGTTTATACTCGACAGTGGAGCCGCTTCTCGCCTGGCCAGTCACCTTTTTCAATGCTACCAAGGATAGGCCTGGATGGGTTTTCTTAAACTCATTAATATCCTTGACCACCGTTATTTGACGCACTTTCTCCGGCGCTATTTCGATGCTGCCATCCCTGACAATACCGCCACTCACGACACTAACAGCCAAAAGGGCGCAGAGCGTAAAACCAGCCAAAGCGTAGAAACGTGGCATTTTCGATAAAAAAGAAAACTTGTTTACACTTTTACAGTTACTATCACTGAATGATAAGTTAATGCGGGGAATTCGCCCATTTATACCACATCGATGAAGAGCCTACAATTAAAGCGACAGAAATCTTATCAAATACAACGAATGATAAACAAAAAAACACCGGCAATAGCGTTGTCAAGTCTGCTGACTGTGTGATTTCGGGATTTATGGGAATTTTTATTGATTTTTTATTGATCGCCAGACTTAAAATTTCGGGTTCTTTCCTGTACAATCCGTACTCTAAATGATTATTGGAGAAGTGACGAATAACTTTCTTTTAGCGAGTATTAGCTAGCCAACAGTACAGGATTACGTGATATATTTCTAACCTAGAAATTTATTCTTCATTCTGTCCGTAAATAAGCGAACTAGTCTCTCGGTCCGATCCAGGTCAAAATCACGTTATTTGGCACAGATTATTGTCCGAGGTAACGCTTCCATCTCTGAACAAATCGGACTACCGTAGCTGCCATGCAAACTGACCAAGAAAAATTATGATAAAGATCTTTTTGAACCCTATGCTACAGGTAGTCACCTGCGAAGGGTATTGTCTGGCTCTAAACTTTTTTCTGAACTCACCGAGTTTTTTGCAATAAAAGGGCTCATTTTATCACTGTGCGAAACTTCGATTGGCAGGTGCTCTAGAAAGCAGAAATTTAATTTTGAGACCAATTAATGATATGGCACCATTAAAAGGTAATCTTGACTTATCATTGAAATTGACTTGATTTGTTTACGCATAAATGTATGGGGTAATTAAGTATTTCCAATTAGCAAGAACTCTTCGATGCGTAATAGTTTGGCCCGGAAGGGTGTCTCCATCTTACTTGAAAGCTCTAGAACTCGTCTCGAACTATTTTTAGCAATTTTTTGAAATATCTTCCTACAATGACACATATTTACAATTCAATTCTAGGAAATCTTCAACCACCGTTAATCACAGTTAATGACTTTCGATTACCGTTACTGATTTATAGACATTATCTAGCTTATCAAATGACTCATTACATACAAAGTTTAGTATTTATAAACAATTGTATATAAGTGTGTGTGTATATATTTAGTATATACAAATACGATCTTATCAATATTTTCGCTTACATTTGCACATAATATATACACATAAATATGTCTATCAGTATGTATTTATCAGTTGTCAATATTTTTATATGAAATGTAGTATATAACAAAACAAAAATAATCACAGTCGCTGAAACCCCTCGGAAACGAAAGATAAAATAACAAATAATAAGAAAGAGGAAGAATAATTAATAGGCGAACTGTGAGCCGGAAAAGGAAGAGGAGGGGGGTGATTTCTTCTACAAGTCCCTTAGAAAAAAGTTATAAGACAATGTTGCAGGTAATGAAAAGATCCGGAACCGCCGCCTGGCCATATGAGTCCGGAAAAGGAAGGGAAGGGACGGAGTTGAAGTTTAAGAATGATTTATCTCGATTTCTGGCAAAACTACGAGTCCTATAAATAAAAGTTATAAGGCAATGTTGTAGCTAATGGAAAGGTATATAATTTTTGTATACAAACTTTTTTCACATAACCTCAAATTTTCTTCAAAAAATTCAAATAACCTATTTTCTGAGTTTTTTTAAGTACAAAACATTTTTTTCACAAAATTTTGGTGGAAACTTGCTTTCTTATGTGTCAAATACAGCTAATTTTCAATCGAAAAATCGAATGTAAAAAATTGAGGTTATGTGAAAAAACTCTATATACAAACGATACAGATCTTTTCATTACCTACAAGATTTCCATCTAACTAACCACCATTTTTCCTTTTTTCGACTTTCTCAGACTGCTCTTAAATTATTTTTCCATTAATATTTGTTATTTCATTTTTAGTTTCCGATGTGTTTCAATATAGTATGAATCTCTTTCCTTTTTTAACATTTTCAAGGGCTTCTGCACTAGTCTAAAACATGTATGCCTGCCACTCCAACTCATCAAGTGTTAAAAATCAGGCTTTCCGACTACTGTAATGCTTCTGACAACGATAATTGATGTCATAGGAACCGTGACATAGCTGACAGACATTGTATGAAGTGGTGTAGATAACCGTAGATACCAGAGTTGTCTATAAATGACGAACAACTTCCGTTCGGCTGCTTAAATATGAATGTATGTACATAAATTTATATTTTAGTTTTGGGTATTTTGCTTTATAGCACTTTCTTGATAAAATTGTTATTAAATGATATTTTTTATTAAATTTAAATTAATTTTTTAGTATTATTAAACTATTATTATTAATTCCCTAACCTCAAAACCAAAACATACAAACAAATAGCATACGTTAAAATCATTTATTGCATATTTTCTTCAGACTTATATTCTACTTTTGCAATTCCTTTATAAATAAGAAATAAATAAAATTGTTAAAAGTGTGTAAAGAGGTACACACATACATACATAATAATTTATATGAAATATATATTTTAGTTTCAAGAAAAGAACGTTCTGTATCACACGAAATATACACAAATATGATATAAATTACAAAGTTACAGATTCAATTACATGATTTACTTAAATTATAGTACTGTACCAGAAACTAACGTCCCATATGCTCTTAGTAATAAATTATAACAATTGGAAGATAAAATTTCTTAAAATTTTCTATGTTTAGTTGGCAATGTTGAAGCATTTCATTATGTATCTATAAAAAAGAATATACCTACATATAAAAAATGTTAGCATAGGTCTTTAGCGCCGAAAAGTCAGCGTGATCTTAAATGTTCAAGGCCATTTTCATATCCATCCACGTCAAAAACCAGTACTTAGTTAAAACTTAATAAACTTGAGCGCGTTAAAACGCTTGGAACGGTTATCGATGCAGTGACTTCCACATATACATACACATAATTATGATTGTTTTTGTTTTTCTATCGTTTCATAACATAGTTACAGTTATTGCTTGATTTTTGTTTTCGTTTCGTCAGCACTTTTAGCCATAAGAATTAATATCATACTTCGTGTGCCCTTCTTCGCAAGCTTCGGTTTTATAATTTTGCATTATAAATTCGCTTATACAACTAAAATTACGAGCAAGCAAGCATAAACATGCACAAGAGCCCGTACATTTCTATAGCATACATACATATGTATGTAATACACACAATCAATCCCATTGTAGACAAACTTCACTGCAATTTGCGTTTCTGCTCACTTTAAAATCTTAAAAATCTGTTCAAATTCAACAAATACATTTCATAATTTCCTCGTTGCTAATGAAACCCGTGCTACATTGCTGTTGAGGCATGCTGTTTACCACCTGGGCTTGATTGCTTTGAACCACCACTGCTGATAGCCATCGTTGACGTCGCAATGTGCCAAGAATAGCTGCTGCGATGTCGGATGCACGGCCATGCATTTCTTGTGTGTGCGATGCAGTAAATGCTTGGTGTTCTCATCATAATTCCACGGACCGTCCACTGTGCCCAAACGGCATACAGCCAATTTAATGCCTTGACGATCCGCTTCCACGCAACGCTCACCTACACCCAGTTGACCGGCGGCATTTAGACGTATCAGTTGATTATTACCACCGCCGTGGCAGTGTGAGAGCGCCATGATGGCAGGTGGCTGATGACCCATCGAATCGAGACAACCATCTGTGGCGACGGAGCGCAATTCGCCCCAATGCAAATTGGCTGGCAGTGCGGGGAATTTGTCGTACACATCATATGCTATATTATCCATAAACCACTGGAAGGATTTGCAATTGAGACGCTTCTTCAGAGCCAATTGTTCACTAATATCGCCCATATCGAGATAACGCGCCAGCGGTTCACGTGTATAGAAGTACTCTTTGTGTGTATCGTCAAACCATGTTTCGATGACACGTTTGTAATTGATTGTTATCAGTGGTCCTTTCTTGGCTTGCGCCAATTTGCCAAAGTTGTAGGGCATGAAACCGCGATAAACGTGTCCAACGCGCGAGCATGGCACCCATTCAATGCTGCCACCACATTGCCAGATCTTAAAGCTCAATTCGAAGTTTTCACCACCCCAAACCAATAGGCCCGGATCGTATGCTCCCAATTCGAGGAAATATTCACGATTAATGGCAAATAGGCCGCCGGCATGTGTGGGACTGCGGTATGGTTCGGAGTTGTGTGCGCGGCGGCGTTGTTCGCGTTTGGGCACTTCGTTCTCCTTGTACAACATACCCCATTCGAAAATGCCACGGAAATGTGCATCGCTGCCATAGACTGGCCGATACTCGAAGGTTTTGTGATCAATGCCATCAATAATGGGCACAGTCATGACCGTGCGATCGCGATAGATGGGCGCCAACAGCGGTGGCAACCAGTTCGTGTTCACTTCGCAATGTGCATCGAGGAAGACAATCACTTCACCTGCAAAACGAAAAGTAAATTGGTTAATATGTGTATTTTCAAAATTAAAATGTTGGCATTTTTAATATTTTGCTTACCACTCGCTTCTTGGGCACCTCTCGAACGCGTACGAATTAGACCCTCTCGCTCGTCATTGCGTATAAGTTTTACTAAACCATTGAATTGTAGCAAATAGTTATCCAACTTCTCTCGTAAGTCCCGCTTATCCGAAAAATCATCCACCAGCACTATTTCATGTAATATATGCTTAGGCGAGCGGTCGATGACCGAATGCACTGTGCGCATGAGGACTGAGAAACCCTCATTGTGAAAAACAATAATAACACTAGTTTTGGGCAAATCATAGGGATAGTCCCAATGTTTGCACTCCTCCAATCGTGAATCCCGCACCGAGCGATGCATTGATATTTCATCTGAACATGCAATATTCATGCCATACTCCATTTCAGATTCATCTGCGAGATTTTTTTTGTCGGCCGACAGTTGATGTGCATCACCATTCTCGCCGGGTCCGACACGTTCTTCAACATTTTTTGGTTCAAAATTTCCAAGACCTAAAAACAGGACGATAGTTAGAATTATAAGAAAGCAAGAAAAAACAATAAGGTCTAATATAAATATAAGGGCAAGCAGACGAGCGAACAAGAACGCGTGACGTTATATAAAATGTTTTTTTGTTTTTAAGACAATATTTCGCCACGAATTGTTTCTGAGAGCACACCTTTTCAATTTCTTTGAGTTTAATTAATTTAATGCATACGTTTCAATAGCGGGTTAAAAAAGAAAATTTACAAAAAATAGCTGATTTTTTTGTTATCAACTTTGAGCGCTAAAATATTTTTGATGTTCGAAAAATTAATTAGTATATTTGTGATTGCTGTATTCTTTGCAACAAATATTGCTCATAAGCGGGCACACATTTGTACTTGTATTTAGTAAAACAGGTTGATCACAAAGTATTTCCATAAAAAGTTACATTCAAAAATATTCGCCTATTGCAAAAAAGATTACAATAAATATCCAGCAGAAGAATTTGGTTATAAAAACTGCTGCATGCGCTTCACTCTTTATAATACCCAAACATTGTATTAAAAATAAAACAAGGTCACAACTAGTCAATGAACTTTTTACCGGCGTAGTTAAAGTAAATAAAACAAGTTTACATACTAAAATATTTACAAATGATGGTATCTTACCTTCCACCAATTTTGGCACCTCACGCGGCCTTCCCTCTAATCGTAGATGGTTAAATCTGGCGAATTTGCCGTGATAACTACTTGATCCACGCTTTGTGTCACCCCATGTGACCAGTATAAATATTAGCGGCAATATAATGCAACAGCACAGCGCTATGCGACATAATCGACCCCCACGAATATTACTTACACGCATTTTATAAACAAAAGTTTTATTATAAAATAAATGCTTCCAACTGCTTTAGTACTATGTTACTTGATATGCTACAATTCCGCTTTCAGCCGACATTAAAATCTGTCGACGTGTCGCAATAGCGGCTCAAGCTACCTACGATTTTCGCACTGCGGATTAAACTAAAATTAACAAGTATATACGAGTAAAAAACACAACCGAATGCACTAAATTAGTATTTATTAATCGACGTAAACAAAGGGGCTAAAACTACAACTATTTTTTCTTTGTTTTCTTATATAGCAGCAATATAAAAGATTAGTTTTAACAATACACTTGTATATCCATTTCTGTAGGTAAATATGCACAGCTGAATCCGAAATTAATTTCAATCAACCTATAGAATCTAAACAGTGCTCGAACAGTGAAATTGTTTTCGATGGTGAACTAATGTTTGGTAGATTTCGATTAACATGTTTTTAAATCAGTTAAATACATTTTTTATATTATATGATAGAAACTTAAATACATTAATAAATAAAAAATTGTAGAAATATTTCTTATTTTGTACCTTAAATGTTAAGGAATTTATAAAATTTACCAATTTCTTGTCAACATTCCCTCGAATTTGCAGCTCAGCTAATTCTCACCACAATTTGAAAGATATGTGTCAATATTATTAAGTTGATCCTCATTGTGAATTTATTTACGCTCTTCAACGTAGAAGAAGAAAAAACTATTCGAATTTTGTAAAAGCGCTCAATGGCGCAAAAGGAAGCATAAATAAAAATGCGTAAAAGTGCGCAACTTCCTCGCACATCCCGAGTTAATGAGAAAATAATCGAATATTACTTAAAATTTGGACAAGATCGCGATTTAGAAAAGTATATGCGTCTATATTCACCATGCGGAAGTCGGAGCGATTGCAAAAGTCGTAGCAGTACAACAACAAACAGCAGTTGCCGTAGTGAAGATGAAGGACGCAGTATGAGACGATTGTTTCATCAAGAAACGGATACGACCATAGAAAGTGATTGTGAACCGAAAGAATTTATAGTGCCAATAAAAATGCAGTCTAATAACACTATTGGAAAGGGACTGAAGTCGAAAGCTGACGAGGTGAGGCAAATATGAAAAATACCAATTAGTTTTTGACAATTACGTTTTTAATATTTAGTGCACATCATCTGCTCCTGACTTGCATACACCACCACCCAGTAATCATAGGAAAGGTCAAACTAAACAAACACAAACTCCTGAATCCATAGCAAAGTCACACAGACGTCTTGAATGGGATTCCTTAGGCGATGTCGGCTATAAAAAGTCATTATCAACTAGCAATATTAGCATTTTAGAACGTTCTGTGCTTAAAGAATATTTTCAAGAAATTTCATCTATGAGCTGTTCGAAAAAGGAAACCAATACTGTTGAGTGTTCGAAAAGAACGAAAAAACATGTCGATGAACAAATTCAAACACAGAAGCCGGAAAAAAGTTCAAAGCAACATATGCCCGAAAGTAATACACCGCCTTTAGCTTCCAGCACAATGATGCAATTGGATAAAGGAAAGAGCAACAAGTCTCAACCGAAATTGGTCTCTAGAAGCACATCAATGTCACTACAAAAGAGATATGATCAATATGCGCAAACTTCTACATATGCACCGCCACAGCACATATCTCGGGAAGTGCAAGTGACGTTGTCCAATACGCCTTCTGTTACATCTTCGACCGCAGCGGGCACTGCAACTCCGAGCAGTTTCGATTATTATTCCTCCCGTTCGGGACGATCCACAACAGACGAAGAAAAACGTGTTGAAAAAAGTGCTTTGAAAAGTGTCCATCAAAATGTTGTGAAGTCCAAAGTTAGCGAAGAGCCCATGCACCCATTCGTAGCAGAAATTAATGAAATGCTGTCGTCTTGTAAAATAGCTGACTCGAGAAAACACAGTTCCAAACAAGAGAGTATAGTAGCGGATTTACAAAAAGTACACGATACTTTGAAAAAAGTTCTGAGTGAAAATAAAGAAAACTCCTCTTCAACTTCATCGCTCATCAACTCGCCACAACTAGATTTAGGCATACAACTGCTGTGCTCGCTAATAGATGCACGAAGCTTAAGTCAAAAGCAAAAGAAAAGACTCGTACGAGATATCGTAAAACGCATATCAACTCTCAATGCCGACGAGGAAGGTGATGCCGCGGAGATTGCTGCCGCACATATTAGCAATGCATTGACGGCACAAATGGAGAAATGTGAAACACATAAGAATGAAAATGAAAATATGGAAGCTACACCCCAAACAAGTTCTGCGGTTACGGTGGCAAGAACTGGCAAAGCTACGATGGACATGAGCGATATAGCGAGTAATTTACCTTCGAGTACAAGCAGCGAAGGACTTGACGAACGTCTTATGCGTGTAGATGGTAATGAAATTGACATTTAAGCAAATTAATTTTTAATTCCTATTGTTTTCAAGTTTTAAGGAAATCATCGCTGCCTACAACATCTGCCAAGGCAAGAGCTCAACTGGCCGCTGAAAATACCGAGGATGTACAAAAATTACACATACCGCACACGCGTATAAGTGCTGGCACACAAGTGGAAGAGACGGATGTACCACAACCGAAATACAGTAATACGCAGGAGATTCCCGAAAGTGCTGAAACACAGAAAAATTCACTGCCGAATGAACCAGAAAATGTAAATAAAGGCACGGACAAAGATTCGTCTGCCTCTAAAGCTAGCTCTACATCTAAAGATGTCACCACACAGAAAGCCTTAATAAATATTGAAAGTGGTGGCGCTTCTGACACAGATGTAGACGTCGCTGCGCATTCTACAATGCGCGAGTGGCTGAATCCTATGACGCAATCTGAAATTGAATATGAACAAAAGAAGTTAGAAATGGCAAAGGTAGCCGCCAAGAGAAATAAACTAGCCAAATGCATTGCAAGTGAAAAAATCGAGCCGGAACGAAAATCACAACTGCAGTGGATACAATCGGAAATCGAACGCTTAGAAACACTACGCTGCCTCTTGCTAAAGCCGAATATAGAACGTCAAAATTTGTTGGAAATGCATGAATCGATTCCACTAAATGTGGAAAAATTATACGACACTGTTTTTACGGACACAAAGTTGGCTTCAACGACCAGCTCGGCGACAACCGGCGCACATAGCAGTAAAAATGACAAAGCGATGCAGGAAATCGAAGTGATTATTGAGGAGTCAAACGAGGATGTAATTAAATTAGATGATAAAACGAAATCGACGAAACAACGCAAGCGAGAAACACAAATCATTTACGACAAGCCCGTTGAAGCTACAAACACATATGACAACTTAGTGCCAGGCAAAGCGCTTTTCCGCACTATGACCGAGACGGTGACTACTAAAGAAGAACAAGTACTGCCACCAGCTGTTAAATTAACGGACGAATCCGCACCAACAGCTCAACCGAAGCCATTGCCAAGTGCCAAACAACGCCAGCAGCAACGCTCCAAAATTGACACGCCTTCCGGTGATAGTAATGACGGCGAGAGTGTCGGCTCATTCGCACAACAACGCAAACGCGAGTTTTTAGAACAATATCGCATGAAAAAACGCAGTCATTACGAGTCATTGCTACACCAGCAACAACAAATGTTAATACAACAACAACAGCAGATTATACATGAGTTGCAGCAGCGTTGCAACACAATCACGCATACACCAGCACCGCCAACAACTGGACACTATTCTGTGCCCCGCAATATGCCCCCCAATGGCTATTGTCAGTGTGCCTCAACGCAGTGTCCAGCGTATCATCAAGCGTATTTTCATCAACAGCACAACAACAAGTGTACGGCGCAAGCGCGAACGAATATTAACTGTTCGCAAACGGCACAACCACCCTGCCCACCACCCTGTCCACCACGTGTGCAGTCCCAGCAGGGCAATGCAATCAATTACTCCCATAAAACACAAACAATACACAGCGAGCAATCGACTTCGTCAATATTTTGCATTTCATCCGAGGTCTCCATACCGATGGGCTCAAGCAGCACCAGTTCGACCACAACAACTACACATCAGTATGATGACGTGGCTGCCGTGACTGCAGCTGCACCAGGAGTCGCTGTGCAAACTGGTGATTCTTTACGTCGCTCACAGCCGATTTTCGGTAGACGCATACTATATAACTCGGCGCATATGAATGTACCACAGTATTTCGCTTATAATCCGCAACCCGTTTGTTCTGGCCAATCGATTTGCGTGCAAGTGAAGCCGAAAGCCATTGCATACGTTATACAATTCGAAAAGAAAACTACATCGTCTACAACTACAACAACCACAACAACAACCAGCGCCACATCAGTCGCCGGCAACCAATTTACACCGCATTCCAGCAGCAAGTCCAACGATTTGCTACGTGAAGATGCACAAGCGTGCGCATTGCAGGACTATCTAGTACGTGCCAAACCGCAATTTATTGCGCACACAAAGGAGCGTAAGGCTATACTCAATCAAATACAAATGCTGCGTCAGGAGCGTGGTAAGGAATTGCGCGACATTATTGAGAATGCCAGTGAAAACTCGTTGGAGACGCGGTTGCAACATTTGCCCCCACCCGCAACCAGTAGGTTTCCTAGATGTGCATATAACTTTTTTGAAAATTAATATGACATTTCACTTTCAGAGCGTTTGCGCATTTTTGCCACCAAAGAGATGAAGGCAATGACACAGCGGCATTGTGAGAATTTACCAGAGGTCTTGAAGCAGCGGGAACGCAAGCGTGAAGAGCGACGTCGACAAGGGAATCGTCTAATCAGAGATTTATTCAATCAGGTGCTTCTATTTTATTTATTTACCGTTAATTAATTAATTTATATTGTTTAATAAATTGTTATATTTTTATTTTGTTTATTTTTTTGTAGCGTTTACAACGTCGTGTGCGCACAGGAAAATTGTCATTAAACCATAGTAAAACCGTTATTTAAAAGAAGAGGCCAAACCACCCTGCATTTATTTGTTCAAAATATATTTATAGTGAAATTAAAATTTAGTAAATAAAATAATAAAAAATGCAGTGCACGGATTTGTTGTAATGAAAAAGAAATTAAAAATACCGTTAAATTTGTGACTAAAAATGCGTTGTGTTCAAGTATTTTATACAAATAACAAAAAGGGTGCGAAGAAATGCTGCTCTGACTGCTTACACGCGGTAACCAAGGACTTTTGTTAAGTTTCGTCATAGCAATCATGTTGTTGCTTGCTGTTTATAGTCATACATTTCAAGTGCAGCGCCCGAGTTTTCGAAAAATATAGCAATTTCAGCGAACTATAAGCATATCTTGGCATTTAATCGAAGTAATTTTCCAAAATCGTGAGTTTTTGTTATTTTGTTTTTATTTATTTTTGTATTTTTTATGCAGTAGCATTTGATTATAGATATTTACGTTAGTTGTAAATTTTAATTACATACATATATTGAAATAAGTTGATGTTTTAACATGGTTTATAGGGAAGTCAACAGCATAATAACATTTTTTTTTTACATTTAGTTTCATTAATTAACTATTTAATACAATTTAACTTTTATGCAAACTCTTCTCTCATAAATACCTTATTAAAAACAATACGTGGATAAAAACATCCCTACCTTTTTGGAGCATTATAACGCTTGCTTTCGAGTAAAATATAAAGCCCAATAACAATTCGCTAGAGCAAATAAGCATAAATTATTCGTTTCAGTATTTCTGTCACCAAAATAAATTATTAGAATTTAATTTTTCACTTTCACCATACTATTATATTTCAAAAAATTCTTTTCCTAACCTATAAAAAGTTAAATGTTTAATTTTTTGCATTTGTTCAAAGTTTTCATAATATTAGCTACTAAAATGTTATTGAAAAGTTTACCATCAAAAACCTCGCACTTCAACCATAGTCTTATAATAATGCTTAATTTTTGGTCCTCATGTAATTCGGAGAAATCTACTGCATATAAGTGAACAGTGCGATATTTAGACCTTTAGAACTCCTCACAAATGTTTAGTTGTAGTGTTTTGAGTGCAAACAAAATAAAATGATTAGGTCTCTACTTCTAGCGATTCATCCATTTATTTCTAACAGCTCGCACTCGAGTTGTATAACAATATAAATTATATTTACACACTATTAATAATATTATAAGAGAAATTTTCCTACAAAGTGTCGTTGGTTTCCTTAATGCTATTAATTGAGGTTAAGTTTCTGCGGCCCTTGTACCGTAATTAGACATTTATAATAATTAGCATTTTTTTTATGAAAAAGCAAGCAAGCTATTATAATTTAGCCAATTGTAATTAACACAAGTAAGCTTTCGTTACATAAAAATTCACTTTTATTGCCAATAAATTAATTTCGACAAATTGTGAATATGACGTGTGTCATATGTGCAGACATTTTGACACTCATGCGATATTAATGCACTTTGTTTTGTTTTGCTTTGCTGGCAGCAAAATCCAACTGCACTATACAGTTATTCATGCGTATGTCAAAATGCCGTGATTTAAATACTTTTCATGGCTCATTTAGGCTAGCATATTAAGATTTTAGTTTGGAATGTAGGAATTCTAATAAATATTTATATTTTTTAACATTAATACAAACATAACTAAATATAATATTTATAGGAAATATATGTTTACTAACGCCAATTGATAGTAGGACGGTTTAAACGATGCAAAGCTAAAGATTTTTAAAATTGTGGTTTAGGTTAAATGAAGTATGCTGGTGTGTTTAGTGGAAAGATGTTGCAAAACCAGGGACTTAAATGTGCTAATTCAATAATTATTTAATTAATTTTAATTTTTCTGTTTCTATAATTGCTTATTTTATCAACTATAAATCAATCACATATAAACCGCTGTCCCTTGTGCCAAATATTAGCATTTAATACTTTCACCGTTAATTTAACTATGTTTGTTAAAAAGCCTACAAATCAATACTATTTTGTTTATGCTAAACTTTACTCGTTTACACGCTTTATTTTCTCATGTACGGCTCGCTCAATAACCGCCCACCACCGTTGGTCAACAATTGCTTCACTTTTACAATATTTACGCACCATTTTTTAAATTTTTTTGCATGCATATGTGCTGCTCTTTAGCATAAGTTATAATGTGTAATAAGTTAATTTAATGTTACGCAATTTTTCGTATTTATATATGTATATATGCTTTTAGTTAGTTCATACTTTTAACACAATGTTGTCTTTATATTCAGAAAATATCCTTAAGCTCCACTATTGACATGTTGAATTCCTTTCGTACTAGTTACTGATCCTTAGCCAATCCTAAGAAATTTTCTTCTTCCATTTTTGAGAGGAATTTGATGGCTCTATGCTGTGGTTCCGTTTGTCGCGCCATATCAATCAGACCGAGCAATGTTTTGATGCCAATGAATATCCTATACAATAATAAAGCACAAATGTGTGAATTAGCAGAAATTTTTGTTTTTCTTTCGATTTTTACTTACTTTTTGCCAGACATCTTCTTGCCAATAGCCTGCAATTCACCCTTGCTGAATATCTCGGCATGTTCGAGCACGGCTAATACATGTTCTGGACTAGACAGATTTGGTACATGCAAGATGGAAGTGAACGCCGTCAACATTTCCATTTCCTCCAGAACAGCACTAGATGCAGACCATGCAAAATACACAATTATTTTAATAAATATTTTAAGAAATAAACAGTTGTTGTAGCCCTACCGTCTGCTCGAAGTGACCAAAATGAGCAGTTTGCGTCCTTTTGGCGGCTGTTTCTTTAACAAAACCAACAACGCTTGCAGTGTCAAATTAGAGTAGCGTGGACCAATTGAACCGTAGTCTAACAAACGTTCGACGTTGTCGACAACAATGCAGCTTAAAGTGGAACGGTAAGCATCATCGAATATCTATGGTAAGCAAAAAGTAAAATGTTAAGAAAATATTTGTTTCATGCGATCAGCTGCTTTATATTTACTTTTCGAATGTGTAAGCATTTGGCTGATTCGGTATAGCCGACCATATCTTCGGGTGAGCACACTTTAACGAATGGAAAATCGGACATTTTTGCCAATTTAGCAGCCAACGCGGTTTTGCCAGAATTGGGTGAGCCCTCAATGAGCACCGACACCAAGCCAGAGCTTTCGGTTGCCTTCGCTTGTTGCACATACAACATGCCGTCTTCAAGTAGACTGGCCACAGGCTGTCCCCAATTGATTATGCCACGTGATAGCATGTTATCTAATATTTCCTGTGCTGTACCAAAAGCCTAGTGGGATGCATTGCAATATTTGTTAACAAAAAGTATTTTATTTGTAACAATTGTCAACTTACCGGCTTAATGTCATTCTCTAACGCGTGCAAGAAATCAGAGCGTGTAACTTTAAGCTTCTCCATCGCTTGCGGATCAACATGCACTTTTGCGTCGGCTTTAATCAGGCGATTCATAGCGGTAGATTGTGCTGCACGCACCAAACCTTCCAGCTCAGCGCCACTAAAGTTCTTTGTTAATGTAGCGATTTCCTTCGAGTCAACATCACCGGCAATCTTGTTGAATTCCCGCATACGCTTCGTATGTATATTCAGAATTTGCACTCGACCCTCTTCGTTGGGCAAACTAATCTCCATTTGCACCTCCAAGCGACCGGGTCGCAGCAAAGCTTCATCGATCATGTCACGTCTGTTTGTCATGCCGATCACCAAAATGTTGTTCAGTTGTTCGACACCATCGATTTTAGCGAGCAATTGATTGACCACTGTATCGTGTACGCCACTATTGCCAGCGACCGAACCACGGGCTTTGCAGATCGCATCTATTTCATCGAAAATGATAATATGCAAACCGCTGTTGGGACCAAGCTGCAGACAAAGAGGAAGTAATGTGACTTCTATGGTTTTTTTTATCATAAAGTTTTTTCTGCTTACCCGTTTTTCCTCTTCCTCAGCCTCGGCAAAGAGACGTCGTATATTGGCCTCTGATTCGCCTACGTATTTGTCCAAAATTTGTGGGCCATTAACAATTTTCGGCTCGCGCGCATTTAACATAGTGCCAATTTGACGTGCCATCAACGTTTTACCGGTACCAGGTGGGCCATACAAGAGTATGCCTTTAACGTGTTTGCAGCCCAGCTGCTCCACAAGTTCCGGTGGGAAGACACGGGACGCGAAAGCACGTCGGAATATGGCATTGAATTCCTTATCCAAACCACCGATGCCCATCTTGCCGAAATCCCAATCGGGATTGATAATTGATTGACGTACAATTTTACCCTTTGACTTGCCTTGCAAGTTAAGTGAGGAATTCTCGGCTTTCTCAAATTGTACGATTGTATTGCCCAGTATGCGACCAAAGCGTACATTTTTAGTACTTGTTTCTTTGCCTTCGCCAAGTGATTTGGGGTCCACAGCTGTAACGTGAAATAATGAATTATTATAATTTTCATAAGAAAACATGTATTAAAATAAAAATTTCACCTTTAAATATCGTAAACATTTATTTATTGAATTTTTGTTTTAAAACTCACCTTCCAATGTTTTGACAGCAAGTCCTAACAGCTTTTTGCCCTGAAAGTCGAAGACCAAGGTCTGACCAACAGTTAATGGCATGCCAGCAAATTGCATTAAAAACTCTTTAGCCATCTGATCAGAGTCATAGGGTTCCTGGGAGGTACTGTAAATAAAATAATACAAAGAAATAACTGTTATTTGTTCTTGTTTACGAAGAAGGGTAGTAAATAAATCGATAATGTGAAATATTGCATAAAAAGTACTTTACATTTTCTTCTGCAAAAAGTCGGTCTCGAAGGAGACAAGTGTTATGACATCGGAATTGGCATCAAAACGATAAGGTCTCACATCGATATCCTGATTGATGGATAGTGTGGCCCATTTTCGTTGCACTAGCGAAAATCCAACATGACCCCGTGCCACCTCGTTGGTATGCAATAGTGCAAATATGTAATGTTGTCCAGGACCAGGCGATATGTCGGCATACCTTGAAAACGTACAAAATTACCGTTATATACTTTGAAAATGATTGTATGCAGTTTATATATTATTTAAATATTTTTTTCAATACGTACTTAACATCCTCTGGAAAATCGTTAATATTCACGATGGCCTTGTTTGTTACCGACAATTCGTCTGTGGGACATTTTGTTGCTTTCAAACGCTGTAAAAATATATAGCAATTAATTTTAACACCGCAATTGACTTATGAAACAGTTATTCAACATACGTAGGACATTTTGCTATTACACACTGCACAAATAGATTTCAATTATTGACTATCTTCTTAATTGCGAAAGTATCTAGCCCGACTGCTGCTTTGGAGAAAAAATCCAGGGAAAATAAGGGTAGCTGCTTGTTCTTTCACTTTTATTCCGAATATCGATCCATAAACTGGCATGTATGCATTTACCTGCAAAGCAGAAATTTCTAAATAAACTATTCCAAAATATTAATATATAATTTCGAGATATTAAATAAATGTTTGTACAATTTTTATATATTAGCATAAGAGCAGCAAAATAATAACGTACAAACTATCCTTAATATTCGAATTACGGGAATCGGGTTCAATGAATATTTGACGGTTGCTGACTTTCTAAAATCAATATGTTTAGCATAATATTTTTACTTGACAATTATGCAATCTTCTACTAAATTAAAATAGTTTTAAAGTTTAGAAGAGTCTTTTCAATGTATATTGTACTTATTTAATTAAAATATATCGTATATTATGTTTACGATATATGAAGATATAGCATGATATTTGGGAAAAATGGCATGCTATAATTTTGTTGCATACGGTGTGAACTGTCAAGTTTGTTTATGTTTGCATGAAATGCGTCAACTACAATTATAAAAATCCTTTACAACATGATTTATTCAATGACACACATATTAAAAATAACAAAAATAGCTTGAAATATTAAGTTAAAATGCTGACAATCTAGCCGCACTTCTAGCAATTTAATGCATGAAGGAAGTTACAAAATATTTGTTGTAATAAATTCTATGTACTACGTCAGTATTTATGGTAATTTCACAACGCCTATCATTGTTTCTTCACCGAAGGCAATGGCTAATGGTGATTGTACAAATCAGAGGCGGATTTGCTGTTAAAATTTAACTAATTTGCTATATGCCTTTCATCATCGAGTCGGTGCCAATTGCAGCCACGATGAACTCACTTTTTAGAATCTTGGAAGTACACACAAATTGCAATAGTGTTTTATTACAGCAGCACAATTGTCAGTTTTAATTGTTTTATTTATATGTCTTGCCGCTGTTATATTTATATCATTTATTTTATCTAAATAGATTTTTAGTATTATTATTCACTCCATGAGCACTTTACTAACAATTGAAAACTGATTACGTCTGTATTTATACGTGTTTTTTGATGACATATGCACATAAAGCTGCCAGATGCCGCAAAACACATTTATAAATAAACTTCTGAACTCATTAAGGCAAATACAAATAAGTTTTAAACCCTCTAATTTCATAATTCCCATATTAAAAAAAAAAAAACATTTTACACAATTGTTTTTATGTTTTGTTTTTATTGTATATTATCCTTAAATGTATCAAATATTTATTACCGTGATTTACTAATCTCTTAATCCTTTTAAATCTGCTTTGCATAAATAGTCATTCGCGTTTAATCACATGTAATTACGTCGAGAATATTGGGACGTTCCCTGGTATCCGTGCTGTGAACCCCCACCACTTGGTCCAGGTGGCATAGGCGGTTGTACATTTGATGGATAATGTGAATTCGTATTCAAAGCTGGGCCTCCCCATGGCGCTGCTGGTGGCATATTATATGGTGCTATGGGTGGTGGAAGTGGTGGCGGTACGACACTCGATGGTCCACCAGGACCTGCGTAATTATGTGGTGGCGGTTGAGGTGGAGCAGGTACTTTTGAATTATAAAGCGAATGTATTGGATGTGTGGTTACTGAAGAAGGTATCGGATACATATTGTGATAGGTTGAGGCCATACCGACCGTAGGTATAGCGGCAGGTTCTCCAACAGTGGGTGCAATTGGGCCAGAATTTGCCAGCGATCTTATGGTTTGAATATTACTCAGCTCACTAGCAGCTGGTATCGCGGGTTGCGCATTTGTGGCGGAGTTAAAAGTACTAGGTTGTGGTGGCTTTAGTTTTGCAGCGGGTGAACTTGTATTAGCAGTGGTAACCACAGGTTTGGTTGGTGTAGGACTATCTGCGCGACTAGGTGGTTTTTGTGGTGGACTATTGGATTCAGGTGTCTCTTTTTGATTGGGTTGGTATAAGTCTAATACTTGATGGCATATATCCTCAAGAATCTCCATTGTTACATCTGATACAAACATGTCCCACCAACGGTTATGACTCGGCTGACGTCCAGCCCAGTCGGCGACGGTAAATTTGCTCAGCTTACTAGCAAGATGTATAAGTGCCACTGCGATTATTTCGGGTTCCCATTGTAAGCATACAACCGTGCTAAGGGAGTCATTTACGAAATTCCAAGCCATTTGCACCATTTTTTGTAATTTCACTTGATCACCTCGGAAACATTTCGCATACTTTAAAAGAAATGTGTAGGGGTGTTCCACTTGCAAGTCAAATTTTATAGTTTGCAGCAAAATGCGCTCCAATGTCATAACCTCCTACAACAAAATATAAATTTAATTTTTCATTAAAAGAAACATAAATAATTTGGGAACTTACTTCTTTGGGATCTTCTCCGAAGGAATAGAAATAGTTATCGGACAGTAAAGTTCTTGCTATTTTTATTATGTCACGACACTTCTTCGGTGTTTCTTCAACTTTACCGGCAAGAAAGAGGCAACAGCAAGCAGTAACATATCTTGGAAAACTTTTGAAGGAATGAAACATATAAAAGCGGTGAAAATACACTACACCGGTAGCCATAGTGTTGTGACCTAGTCCCATCTCTGTGCCACAATTCATTATGAAGCGTGCACCCTCCTTTCGGTAGCGGCGTTCAGTCTCAAATGATATTCCATCCAGAATAGAAGGTGTATCACGCAGGTCCTTTTTATCCCAGTACCAGCACGGCATATTGTTTACTTTTTTGTGGCAGGAATATTATAAACTTACACTTTTCATTCCCAAAATTAGCTAAAACAACTGTTGACGAAATTGACAGCTAAATGTTTTTGATAAGAGTTGCCATTGCCTTTTATATATTTACGACGTTGTTACAGAGTTGCTTTTGACATGTTTAAGTTATTCGTAAATTTTGAAATTTATTAAAAAATTTACGTTCTTCATGCACTAAGGTTGCTAGTTTCCGGATCCTGGGAGAGTTATGGCGATTAAATGAAATGACGATATGTAAGCAAAAAATGTAAAAAACAAAATCTAAAAACGTGGCATGGCTGGGATACATGACATTTGTGAAAAATAAATTTTTATCGCGGCTTTTCTATAAGCTTATTAATTCATAGACTTTTGAAAGTTAGTAATTAAACTATATATAAAAGTATTACCTAACTAATATGCTGAATTAGTGCACAGTGAATATCTGCAACAAGGGTTGCTTCCCAAAGGAAATGGCCAGTTTATGCCATTTCGGTATCATTAAACTATTAGAAGTGACTTGTTCAAATTCAAATATCTTGCACTTAAATTTACGAAAATTGGTTGCCGTGTAAGTAAAAGACGTTTGGTTTTTCTTTATTTCGGATTTCATCAATATCTTGCTTTGTTGTTGATTATTTTATTTGTATATAATTTAAATTCATAAAATTGAATATATTAAGTTTAAAATATAAGTAGATGTATAAGTAAAAAAATGTATTCCACATAGCGTTTTCATAGTTGGTATTTCTTCATTCCTTTGTTTCTATAGTTTAGTAAGTTAAGTTACAATAGTTTAGTTAAGTTAGTTTAGTAGAAATGTAACTAGGTTCATTATTCATTAAATCAATATTCCTCTCAGCTTTACCATGTTGTTATATTTTTATGATACATATGATTTATTTTATTTTATTTATGTGTAACCTTATAATTTTTTTAATGACTTCTCTTAGAAGAGATTGTATTTTAATTTTATTAAAGCCCCAATACGGAATGAATATTTATGCTATATTTTATACTGACTTCATTTGCAACTATATTCTTTTCATCCTCCTTTGTTTTGTATTAGCTTAGGTTAATAACTTTTTTGTTCGTACGCAACTTTGCCCTTAAGGTTTTATGACTAAATTGGAAAGAGTTTGAGAAGTTTGCGTTTGTAGATTTTTAATGATTGACCTTAGAGTATGTTGAATTATGAATTTATTTGTAATGGGAGTAATTTTACATATGTATTTATATTAGTATGTATGTATGTAAACACTTGTAGTACAATACATGTTATGCATATATTATGTAGCTACATAATTGCCATACATAGTGCTCGATATATATAAATATGTAGGTGACGTAAAAGTGCTAATAGGTTTCAGTAGTGAACTTTTATTTAATAGTTTTTGTTTTTCTTTTGAGGAAATTGTCCAGCTAAGGAATCGTGATATTGGTGTTGTAGTTGTTGTTCAATGATACAATGCATGCGTGTACTCTTATTTGTTTGCATTTTTATTATCTTATACCATAGACACTTAAAATGTAATTAACATTATCTTGCTTATAAATTACAATTTATATATGTATATATATAATTTAATTATTTTATATATATTTTTATTAACTTTTAGAATTGCTTTAGTAGGCGAATGCTATTTGTAATCTAGGAGTTATTTTTTAAAATAATAATATAAAAGTCAGCATGCTGTAAAATGAAAGTATTAACACTAAAATGCAACGGAAAATTATTAATTTTGGATAGTTTAAAAATTAAATTAGAATTTGAAATATGTACAAATAAAATTAATTTTAAAATATATATTAACTTTTACTAAGAGCTGCTTGTCAAAGAGTGTGGAAATAAAAAATATTAATTGAAGATTATTTTTTGACACTTGCTCTGTACATTTCTTATTTAATCACTGGTAGTTGAAGTGTTGATATAGTGAAGTTTTCAATCAAAATACATACAAAATTCGTATACACAAATATGGCACAAAGCAGCTGGTTATTTAAGATATAATAGTTTACAAATAGTTGTGACGTAGCAGAAAAGTGTTTAATTTGCAGTGATAGATTGAAATATGAACACAACTTTCTTTAGAGATTTAAACAGTAAAGTTATTTCCACACCGAACAGCGGAAGAAATATGTATAAGAAATACTTTCGTAGTGTCTTAGTTTGATCATTTACTTTAAGGTTATAGCAAATTGTATTTCAATTTCAAATTGTAAACAAATTCAACCTAGTTTTTAACGATACCAATATTTCGGAAAACTCGTGTAACTGCTGATACTAACTTGCAACTAAAAACCATTTTATCCAATTATATGGCCGACTGTGTATTTGGTGCGGGCCCACATGTGTTATAGCTACATACAAAGTATGCATGAATAATAAACAGATTTTTAACAATCTTAACAATAGTCAAAGGAGATTGTGCTAGAGGGTTATGTTATGAAATTAAGAATATATGTATTAATTTTGTATGTATTTACGTACATATATTTAATATACATAAGTATTTATAAGTATGTTTATAGTATTGTGATTGTGATATCTGTTAGTTTTAGAATTAAATGTGCTTTTGCTATATCTTTAAAATGTCGAATATTACTATTAGTACTATCAATGATCTCGTTTTGTTAATATAATTTTTTTTTGATATTTGGATAATTTCATATGCGTCTTTACACTAATCACATCTTAACGTCCTTTCAACTGTTGCGAATTTAATTGCTGCTTATGCTAGATTTTTTTAAAATGTTACAAAGTGCAGTTTTTATTATTTTTTAACAAACCTCTGGCAACAATAAATGTCAACTCTATTTATATTTCATTTTACATTCCAATTTATATAATTTATACGTGGAACTTGTTAATCCATTACAATTTCGTAGTGCTTGTACGAGCGTTTAGAAAGGTGAATAATGCTGCTTCAATGGTCACTGTTTAACACATGGTGTATTTAGATTTTTAAGGAAACTTTACATTGCATATCTAAAATTTTAAAAATTTTGATTGGGTATACCTATACAAACGTGTATAAAATATCAGGGTTCGGGCGCGAATCAAAAGTTGAGCGTTAAGCGAATTTTTTCTTTCCCTGGTATTATTTCTACAAATTTATTTGCTTTTACACCTGCAATCTGATATATTATTATTTTTTGCCATTTTCGGCTTAATACTCAATATTGCACATTGGAAATATATTTCTAAACCACTATCTAGTTGTTAGCTTTGTACGAAATCGCTACAAACAACTATTTTTCTTTAATTTATACCCGCATTTATATATGTTTATTTTCAGTTTTAACTATTTTTCAAAAACCTGTGTGTGTAGTACTCTGTTGAAAACATTTGCATTGCGCTGAAGATGCCATTATATTTTTGGTTCAATGTGATTCGATTTTTGGTAAAGGATGATTAACTGTTGTTTAATTCTTCGTAACCGTAGGTCATGTCAAAGAAGATTATATTACTGTTCCATATTTTGAAAATTATAATTATCGTATCGTATTAAATATTAGAACTCAATGCTGCTTTACACATTAAGAGTGCGTACGAAATAATCGCTAATTAGAAGTGGCACCGACAATGACACACTGTGTTTCTTTTTGTTCTAAACAGTTTTTCAGTTTCTTGAAAGATGTTTTTAAATTTCATCCATTTTAGCTATTCAATGCGCATAATTATCGGCTCTTAATGAGTGTGTGAACAAGTTTGTTTGAAGTGCAGGTTCTGGCATGCCAAAACAATTTCAATTTGCTTTCACATTTCACTGCAGGCTTATTCTGCATGCTCTAATTTCAATTTCATTCTAGTTTAACTTCGAAAATCCAATTCTTCAACTCTGTGTTTATCACACTTTATCTTGTTTGCAATTGTCTCTTCAATTTATTACTAAATTTTGTTTAATTTTTTTAGATATATTATTAATAATTGCTAGTTAATTATTATTTTTTATTTAGTTTATGCATTTCATATTTCCTATCAAATAAGTACATGTAAATTCATTTATCGAACAAATAATTTAATTATTAAAATTGTAAAAAATTAAATAAATTACAATTATTCGATTTTATTATTATAATTATCTATGTTTAAAAATTCTTTTAAAATGGCATAACATAATGACAACAGTAGTTAAAAAAAATTTCGTTTAAGCACAGAGTACAGCATTTATTTATATACAATAACATAAAAAATAATTGCATTACTTACACTTAAATAGATATTACAATACATGAAATGCAGTATATATGTTTTTCATATACATATATCTTGTAAGCATTAATTACATTTATGTTGATTTTGTTTCCATACCATTCCTATTAGTTTAAAATTCTTTATTTTATTTTTGATTTAATTTCACTTGTTGCTCTTATTTTGTTTTCAAATTAAATGCGCTCAAATGCTATTTGCTTTAAACATTAACTATACATTCACATAATTTTAATTAATTTGATTTTGAAATGTAAAAATACTCCTATAATTTGCCATTAAATTGAAGGCAATGTTTATTTGTTATATTGCAAAGGAAAAACACATAAACCAATGGTGAGTTTAAATATTTAAAATGCATTTTAGTATTAAACTGCAGCGTTATTAAACACACGTTTATATAAATATGTATGTTGCTTTATTTTTAATTTAATTGATTTTAAGTGTTTCATTATAATTATTATTTAACATTTTCACGACTCCCATTTTTTTCATGATACTTGCACAGCTTGTAACACTGTCGACGTGGAATTTAAATTGCTTTGCTTTTTGGAGAAATTCAGTGTGTATTACATTCATAAACATTTTTGACTTAGTGTTATTTAATAATTATGCTGCTTAATTAGTGCTTAGCAAGCTTGGGACCTTATACTACATGTATTGTATGATTTTTAATTTGATTTGGCATCAAATTTATATTAATCGTAATTGTATGTAGTTTTTCTTTATTAGCCTTTTGACATGAAACACACTTAAATGTAAATCCGTTTACTTTGATCTTTCGTACAGCTCCTTTTAACTATAATTTTAATATTTATATGTGTGGTTTGCTTTTTTTTTGTGTTTGTTGTTTTTCTTTTGCGAGTATATGTATATGTTTGCATTGTCATTATACATTGATTATAACATATGTTATGCATTTGTCATTCGCCCGTTTGCCGTACACATTTCATTGAAATATTCATACATACAGAGGTGACATTTGTTGCCGATAGCTCAAGTTGTCGAAGTTTTACTTAAAAATACAAATTTAAAGTTATGAAAACCAAATTTTTACGAGCATTTTTTAAGTTTACAAGTGGGGGTAAAACTGACTTGATTTGTTTCGCCATCAGCAACGTTATGTTTTAACACCATAAATATTCCAACAACAAGCAGTTTGCTTTGCCAACTTTTCGGTCATTCAATTATGCCATTCACAGTTTTGTCGTTTTACTGAACATAATACAAAATTTATGTAGTTTACACTAAGCTTTTGCTTTGCCCACTTTGTTGATTTTTTTTTTTTTTAAACATATGAATGTTATTTTATGCTACTAAGTGGTTTGTAAACATTATAAATAAATATTTAATTGTTATTAAAACGTTCCAGTTCGAATCTAAACGCAACTTCATTTCCTTTAATTTCGGAATGAGCTTGATGAATATTGAACAAACGATAAAAATGTCCATGGGTTTTAATATGCCCTGATCCTTTCATTTAAAAGTTAACAGAACATATACATATTTCTTAAAGAACTTGTACTGCTCAATACAATAAGACTGTTTTTAATACCTAAACTCCATTATATATTCATCATAATTTTCTATTTGTAACTATTTTAATTTTTTATGTCTTTATCTAAGTTAACAAATTTCCCCATGTGTACAATTTGTATGTATGTATTTAAAAAGTTCTCCAAAAACTTTCACCAACTTTGCACCCAGATTTCTTTCCTATGGGGCGTTGGAAAAATGTTTTAGTACTAACATACCGTTTATAGAATTCATTATAAATAATCTTGTAGTTAATGATGACACCAGAACATAACAGCTTGACTGATCCAATCATGCTGTAGAAAGTTGAAATACAGAATGCATATGCTTGTATGGGTTTACAACCAAAATGAGCCAAAATCAGATATTTGGTGGCTGTCCAAATTCAAAAGTATTTCAAGTGAATGGTAGGTAAGATAATGTTGGAGCAGCAAGTTTCAAGGAGCATCACTGGGTTTATATTTTGTGAAAAAATATTTTTTGAGTACAAGTCAAAAAATGTAGATGGAGTACCAAAATGGAATGCCATTTTAAATAAATAAAACTCAAGAAATTTTTACAGGGTCCTTAATTTTTTTTTATATATTTTTAACGTCGCTTATTAAAGTAAATGTATGTTTACATTAAAATGTAGTCCATAACTAAAGATAGTATTATAAAAACAGTAATGACTGGCATATTTTTTCTTGCAATTTGTTTTTTTTTCAATATTTTTGAACAACAAAAGTTGTAACTTGCAATAGGTGCTTGGCTTAAATAATGCTTTATTGTTTATTTTATATGTAATTTCTTTCATTAACTTTAAACTTGAATGAATTAATAAATGGTATTTAACATTTTGCATAATTTAATTGCATTGCACATTTTGAACGTATGTAGGTATTACACTTTCAAAGTTTTATGCATCCCTCTACATGTCTCTTACATACATATATCATCTACTATTGTATATGAAATATTCATAACTTACACACTTTAGTCTAATTACCCATTATGCGCAGTTGTGCCTCCCTGACTATTTATATGCTCTTCACTGGGTGTTGGCGGTTGATCTCTCCGCGGCGGCATGCGCTCGTTCACAGCATCCAAACCCTTGGCTTCGGCAAATGAAGTGATCTTATGATTGGGCGAGAAGCCTTGCATAGCATTCTTCAAAGACTGCTTGCCACCGGATAGTGCGCCCAAAGGCAGTGCACCGGTTGGTGTGAGTCCCTTCAATTGCAGTACCGACTCAGATTCTTCACGTAACACTGAGAATACACGTGCCATTTTACCGATGGCACGTATCTTATTTCGAATGACTTCTTTGCGTAACGCCGCTTCGTCATCGGACAACGGCTCTTCACTCTCCTCGGTCATGAGTTCATCGTCCGAGCAAATATTCAATACATTCACCAGCATCTCAGTCACTTTCTCGCCTACGAACGGCAACGACCAAGTAAATACGTCCATGAAATTGGGAAGCCAGTAAGGATGTGGAGAACAGTTGAACTGTCTGATGTTCATTACATTATTTTCATATTTCAACACCGCCGCTTTGTTGTTGTACACATCCAAATAATTCGGTGCCGAGAAGATGGTAATTAGCGATGGGAACCCAGTGGTTTGACTTTTGCGATACATGCGATAGCCGGCGTCCTGCGCCTCGTGTGCACGTATAATCGATAAAAGATTGTTATTTTGCAAAAAGTCACAGCATGCTGCATAACTGTAGAAATACGAACAGCCGCGCACGGAGTTGTGCGAGTAAAAGTCTGAATTTTTCTCGTTACCGAAATCTTCCAAGGGATCTGACCACAACAAATCGCACATAGGTCCGAAAGCTGGTGGCTCCTTAAATCTATCCAAACGACGTATATCTTCCAATTCGTGGATTTCCGGTGACAAACCACCATGGACACACAGAAATTGTTGATTCATTAAAGCCGCTAGAGGTAAACAATCGAAAGCATCCATGCATGCATCATAAACACGTTCCGAGTATTTGATCTTACATTCTTGTTTGAAAGTGAAGTACTCTGTTAAATGCCGGCATTCGTGATTGCCACGCAGTAAGAATAATGTATTCGGGTATGTGATTTTCAATGACCACAAATATAAAACACACTCAATACTAAAATAACCTCGATCCACATAATCACCTAGGAAGAGGTATTTTGTAGAGGCTGGTGACCCTCCTACTTCAAATAATTTCATGAGGTCATAAAACTGTCCATGTATATCACCGCATACGGTCACTGGCGCCTCGATGTCTATCATAGTTTTTTCTTGCCGCAACAAAGCAGCCCCCTCTTGAATAATTCGTAATGCAGGTGCCTCCTCTATGCGACCTTCAAGAATGAAATGCTGTTTTAATATGTCATGATTTGGTTTGCCAGTTCTCAGATCAAACACTTCGGCCATAGTTAACTTATGGCTGGGTGGAAATGGAACATTATCAATTACACGTTCCTTTGTATTAACAGCAGGTGTTTTTGCAACTCGAGTTGGACTATCTGCTGGTCCACCAGCAGTCGTTGTAGTGGTACTGCCGCCAGCAGCAGATGGAGAGTCTGTTGGAGCATTACGTTGATCTGAAACCGCACTTGTTGCCCCACTAGCTGCATTTGCAGTATTTGAACTGGGGTTTACACCCTGCGCGGCGGATGATTGATTATTCGAAGACATTTTTTTCTTATACAATTGTTTTTACTTATGAGCCTAAAAATAAATTGCTCAGATTTCGAGCACTTATCTTGATCACTACACCACTATATAGAGGTATTACCTCTGAAATTTTTAATATAATATGGTGCGCGAATTTGTTTGTGATACAATTTACTGTGTCTGCGTAATTTTGATTTTTTCCGTATTTAGTGATGTTTCATTTTTTTCCGCACTGCTTTATTGATATTCCTCTTTTCGTTTCTGTACGTATACTCCTTTTCTAGGTCTCTTTTCAATCACTGTTTTCTTGCACTGTCTCCCTTTTTCACTACTTGCTTGCCTTGTACCTGTTTTGCCTTTTTGACTGCTGCTCGCCACTGCACTACTATTGCTCTTTGCCTTATTTTTTTTTACCTATCGTTTTCTTGCACTCTGCCCACTGCCAGTTTCTGCAAAAAAATTTCTATTCCACTGGCTACGTTAGTTTCTCCAACTTTTAAGAAAAATTCATCTTTGCATTGTTTGTGTTTAAACTCCACTATTTTATATAATTTTCTCAACGATTTTTATCAACTTTTGTGCTAATTTGCTCAAGTCCTAAATGGTGAAAAAATTTTCATCTCTTTTCTATTTGACAATCCAATATTACAGTGTTGCCTAACTCGCTTTCTTACTACATGGTCGCATGTTAAGGTTTCTTTTTGATATAAGGGTGGGTTTACAATAAAAATCGTCAATATATAAGTTCATATCAGAAAAACTAATAACAATTAAAAGATATAAGAATAATTAACAAATTAGTAAAGGGTTCTTATTGTTTCTTAATTATTTGACAATTGAAATGTATAAGAAAAATCCAAAGTATAACAATATTTAATCAGCTGATCTATGCATATTGCGAATTAAGTATTGCAAATATTTAATTTTCTATATTTGCTCCCATGTTTCTAGTTTTAATTTAGTAGATCATCCGGACGCTACTTCATGAAGTTTTTTATTGACCTTTAAAACTGACTAATATCGTGAAACCTTGAAAGTTAAATCTTATGGCAAATATCGTAAAACTAATTCACACAATCTGAATTACCACCGGAAATTACGTGCCTACGAAATCTAAATTTTATTTACAATTGCACGATTAATTAGTTTTAAGTCGCAGCATCCAATTGGTTTTTTGTTTCTAAGGCGGTAATGAGAATAAGTTTTGTTTGTTCTAGAATTATTTTATGTGCAATCATCATAAGTCTAATAATAACGGAAAACAAAGCTTTTAGCGGCTGAAACCTCTAAGAACCTTTATCACTTAACCAAATATTTACTTATTTCCACCTCTTTCTTCTGGTTTGAAATAAAAAATAAATTGAATGCACAAATATAAACACTTTTATACAAACATTCGAGCGATTACGATTACACACCCAGAAATCGGTCAGTTTGTATGCAAGTTCAGTCATAGTGCTCTATCAGAACAATTTCTTCGGAGATGCCAGCTTTGTCTTTGGCAATAATCCAAGACAAGTTTATCTAAAGATACCATGGAATATCTATTGAATAATTCTAATAACTATAATATAGCCAAGTATTGGTTGAAGTAAGTTAATTTTGTAACTAGCACTCAGTGAGTCATAGGTTCGGAGTCCAAATACGGTGAATTCTAGTATATATTTTGCAGCATCTTATCTATTGGCGATCATCAATCAAAGCCTCGATTATGTACATATGTATACAATATCTGGATTAATAAAGCCGCCTGTAACCTTTCGGGAGGGAAACAAAATTGCAGAGTCTTTATATTATCCGAAAGCGACAAGTCGATCCCCTCAAGGAATGGCAGTGCCACAGTCAAACATCCTATAAATTTCAAACTATTGTTATACTTACCACCCAAGTGCTTCTACGGCGAGATCCCTGTAACTGTCTAGTCGGTCATTGACATTTTATAATCTGAAAATCAACCAGCTGTCAAACGGAGATTTACAAAAACACATTCGACTTGAAATTTTCGAAAATTGAAAATTGTAACATTTTTTAACTTAGAGGTGTAAAAGCGGAAATGCAGTAACGTTAGAGAGTAATGATTGTTAGAGAATATTGCAAAGCAAGTTTCGTTAAAAATTGTATAAAAAGAATTTTAGAATCATCGGAAGAAGTAAAGGCCCAAATTTTATGTTAAGTTTTTTAAAATAGCTGATATTGCAAGAAACATAAAATAGTTTTAGATATAAAACAATCGTTTGAAAGGAAATAAATAAATGTGCGCATTTTATTTTGAGGATAGGTACTTATATTTTGTTTTGTTTTTGTTTCTTTTTTTATTGTTATTATTTTTTTGTTTTCAATTTTGTAGTCTGTAAACGTTTGGTTGTTTTTATTATACTTTTTATTTAAATAACATTGATAATTTGGTTTTGTTACTTAAATTTTTAAAAATTTTATAAGGGATTGCATTAAGATTTGTATACCGTTAAAAGGTAATTTCTTGCTCGCAAATATTTTTTTGTTGATTTTTTTTTTGTTTTCTTTTGGTTTTGCTATTTGTTGTTTTTATAATAATTGTTTATTCTTTTTTGCATGACTTTTTAATGCTTTGCAATATGATTTGGATTGTTATTAAGTTATTTTTGTTTATTTTTTTTTTACGATATACGTAATTAATATGTAACTTTTACAATAAAATTGAAAAATTTTTAAGATTTATCTAGAAATGAAGATGTGCTCTCTGCTACTTTGCAATTTTTGGTTTTGTTTTTTTTTATTTATGGCGTTCTCGATTTTATTTTTCTCACAATATATGGGTTCCCTCACTCAAACTACCTTTTTGTGTATAAGTTTTTACGCTTGATTCGTAAGCGACTCTTTTTTCGCAACATTCTCTGACGAATACACACTTTTTCATAATATTTTCCTAATATGTATATTTGTTATATATTTATGTATGTATGTATGCTATATTTTGATATTATGTGTTTGAATTACTTGTTGCTTTACTTTACTATAGAGACTTTCACAGCTGCTTTTTGCCATAAAAACGGAGTTATTGCGATTGGTTTTTGCTTTTCTCTTTGCGATGTCTGTTTTGGAAAAAAAATATTTGAATTTTAATGTAAATATGCTTTTTCCGTTAAATTAGAAACGTAATTACTACACAAATATTTTGAGGCATTAAATAAGTTAATCATTATTTTATCATGTAGTGAACAAATGATCCATCATGTGTAAGTAATGCATAGCAGAAAACAAATATAAACTTTTCCTTGGAAATTTTCATTAAATAGGCAAAATTACTATTTTTACGTAATGAAAATATTGAGATTCGATTTCTTGGAAATGAAATGTAAGAACTCCTTCATGGTACTTTTTAAGATAATATCTCGAAGAAAGAAAATTTAGCATCTCTATCACAATATTGTTAAGTTTTAAAACTCGAAATTTCTACTTTCTAACAAATTAAAACAAAAAATATTTGTTTTAACCAATTTCAGCTCTGTTCTTTTACTCCTTTTTATAAGTTTTATAATTTACTTTTATTTGACATTGATCATCGTTAAATTTTCTACTCGCGATCTTAAAAATCAAATAATAATAAATTTGCCAAAAAATGTAGTATCTCTGTCAGAATATTGTTATGTTTTCAAACTTGAAACTTCTAATGTTTAACAAATTTAAAAAAAGTTTGTCTCAAACATTTTGGCTCTGTTCTTTTACTGCTGTCTATAAGTTTTCCCATTACTTTTTCGATTCGCAAATCAATTTATTTTTATTAGATTAGTTAGATTTGATGTGCATCGTTAATTTTTCTAAGAGCTATCTTGAAAAGAAAAATAATAACATATTTCCCAATATAATAATTTTTTTAAATAAACTACGTTAATTTAGAAAAAACAGTAATAAAATATTAATATAATTTTTAACAATTAAAACTATTAAAATTACTTTGGCTGAAGTATTTATGCATTCTATTTGGACAGACAATAATTGCGAAAATTTATTAGTCAATCATCACTGTTCAAAAATTGAATTTATAAAATGTTTGTTTGAAAATAAATTAGCCTAATTAAAAAAAATAATTTAATACAAAATTTATTTAGATTTTCCTTTCTACAGCTATTATCAGTGACAAAAATTCGAATCAATCTTCACCGATCACAACCTAATGGAAATTATACGCAACTGTTATCGCAGCAACATTTCTTGCCATATTGTTTTATCAAACTTACGATCAAGTTTTGTGAGTGCCATCGATTAATATATTCATAAATCAAAACTAATTTAATGTTGCGCATAAATCAGCTAATTGAAAAATGTTTAATTAAATTCACTGCTATTTGCTTAACGAATTGTAAACAAAACAAAAAAATTAAAGTCGATAACGATAACTTAACTGCGCTCTTTTGCCTGCGTTGCCTAGTGATTTTTGACAAAAACAAAATAAAAATACATAACAATATTAATACAAATTTGCGAAAAATCAGACATTTAGTATTTTTTTGTTTGAAAACTCAATTTTGCAGCGCTTGTATGCCGAAAGTCTCTGATTAATTTTGTGTATTCGTGCAATGGATTTAAACTGTTTTATCTTTGCTGTACTTTGGGCGATATTTAAAGTTATATGTACGTATTTCTATAATGTAAAGTACTTCAAATTGCTATAAGTTTTATATTTTATATTTAATAATTATGAATTAATGAAAAAGTATGTATGCATGTATTTTGCTTTTATTAACTTAGCATTTGCTTTGCTGATTGCGTTGATAGTTTCAACATTTTTTTCTTTGTTTTGCAAATATTTTTTTTTTATATTTTTGTTGTATTTAACTTATTCATTTATTATTTATTTGATTTTTATTTATTTATTTAGCTTTAATCTTAATTGTAAATTCACATTTCAGTTATAAGTAAATGTAATATTATTTAAGAAAAATTTCATTAAATTCTTTATAGTAGATAGTTACATTTCGCTTACATAGAAAGAAAATTATACAAAACCAAAAAATGATAGTCTCTATTCATTGATTAACAATTAACTAAACAATTTTTAATGCGATCTGCACACAATTGGTTAACAATCATTCTTCTTTATTCATATATTCATATTATGCATAGTATTTGTAAATATTAATTTGTAGATCAATATAGATTACATGTAATCATTATAAAAATACCAAAATAAAAATTGCTAAGCTTTATGATTATTTCGAGATTCTTTTTCGGCTCGGTCTAAGTAATTGAGAGTTAGATAGATACAGAGAGAGAGAGAGAGAGTGTGTGAGATTTAGGCAATATGCAGTTATACATGTATAGAGCGTAGTGAGTGCCGTTGGACAAACTTCTTATAACGAGAGTCTGCACTGTTTCGCTCCGCAAGCGCTAGAAAGTAGAAAATTTGTATATATGTATCTTATAGATACTACATATATACTACGTATGTATGTAATCAATTTTAGCAACAACATCCCTGCCAGTTTAACGGGGGTGTACACATACTATTTCTTTAACTACATGTTAACTAAAATATATTATATTTTTTTACAATCAATAAATCGCTTTACAAGTACGTTTATTCTTCTAATTGTTAGGCATTTTTGGAAAATGCATACACATATGACTTAGATAAAATATTTATGTATATGTAGGACCGAGCGAACAGAACGAATAAAGGCAGCAATTACATATGTATGTATATATGTATGACTATACTGAAGATGGCACGTATAAGACCACAAAACGATCACCAGATGAGTGTGCACGACGCCGACGCCAACAATGCGTGAAGCTCCCTCCACACACACGCCCTCCTGCCCGACACAAATCCATCCATGCTTATGGCTATGTGTGTGGGCGGACGTGTATGCACTTGAACTGCTCGTATTACTTACTAACGGGAAATACAACATATTACCGTTATAGCACGGATCACCAATGCAATTGTGCATCGCCGACGCATGCGTTCACAGTTTCAGTTACATTGAAGAAATTAGCGTACGACCGACCGTGCATCGAAAGTAGGACGAGATGAAATAACAACGACGAGATATTTATTAAATTTTCTATGTACTTCTTTCATTTCCTTTTTTCTGCTTTTGTTTTCATTTATATTTAATTTAATTATGTTTAATATTTTCTTCTTCTTCTTCTTATTCTTCTGTTATACTTTTGACACAACTCCACGCTTCATTCAATTTGTATTTTGATATTTCATTCTTTTAAACTTTGAATTGTTTCTTAACTTAAGAGTTACGCTCATTTCATCGCTTCTTCAAATATTTGCGCCACTCGTGACTGCGTGGCTAGACCGCTCGTTTACTCGTATATATGTATTACCCGTAGTACAACAAACACAATGTTATTATGAAACGTAACGTTGCAATCGGCCGCTTAGGCTAAATACAGACATACATGGCTACTAAAACACTATGGACTTAGAATTATCCATTGATTGCATTCGCATTGGCGTTGGCATTGGCATTCGCCGCTGCTGCAGCGGCGGCCGACAACGACTTTTGTCCCTCCTCGGCGGGCGATGGCGTCGAGTCGCGTCGCGGCGGCATGCGCTCGTTCACAGCATCCAGACCCTTAGCTTCGGCAAACGAAGTGATCTTGTGATTGGGCGAGAAGCCTTGCATCGCATTCTTCAACGACTGCTTGCCACCGGATAGTGCGCCCAAAGGCAGTGCACCGGTTGGTGTGAGTCCCTTCAATTGCAGCACGGATTCCGATTCTTCACGTAACACTGAGAATACACGTGCCATTTTACCGATGGCACGTATCTTATTTCGAATGACTTCTTTGCGTAACGCCGCTTCGTCATCGGACAACGGCTCTTCACTCTCCTCGGTCATGAGTTCATCGTCCGAGCAAATATTCAATACATTCACCAGCATCTCAGTCACTTTCTCGCCTACGAACGGCAATGACCAAGTAAATACGTCCATGAAATTGGGAAGCCAGTAAGGATGTGGAGAACAGTTGAACTGTCTGATGTTCATTACATTATTTTCATATTTCAACACCGCCGCTTTGTTGTTGTACACATCCAAATAATTCGGTGCCGAGAAGATGGTAATTAGCGATGGGAACCCAGTGGTTTGACTTTTGCGATACATGCGATAGCCGGCGTCCTGCGCCTCGTGTGCACGTATAATCGATAAAAGATTGTTATTTTGCAAAAAGTCACAGCATGCTGCATAACTGTAAAAATACGAACAGCCCCGCACGGAGTTGTGCGTGTAGAAGTCGGAATTTTTCTCATTTCCAAAATCCTCCAACGGATCTGACCACAACAAATCGCACATAGGTCCGAAAGCTGGTGGTTCCTTAAATCTATCCAAACGACGTATATCCTCGAGTTCGTGGATTTCCGGTGACAAACCACCGTGGACACACAGAAATTGTTGATTCATTAGTGCCGCTAGCGGTAAACAATCGAACGCCTCCATGCATGCATCATAAACACGTTCCGAGTATTTGATCTTACATTCTTGTTTGAAAGTGAAGTACTCTGTTAAATGTCGGCACTCATGATTGCCACGCAGTAAGAACAATGTATTCGGGTATGTGATTTTCAATGACCACAAATACAAAACACACTCAATACTGAAGTAACCTCGATCCACATAATCGCCCAGGAAGAGATACTTGGTGGAGGCGGGTGAACCGCCGATTTCGAACAACTTCATTAAATCATAGAACTGACCATGTATGTCGCCACACACTGTTACCGGTGCCTCGATATCGATCATGGTCTTCTCTTGTCGCAACAAAGCGGCGCCCTCTTGTATAATACGCAAAGCGGCGGCCTCCTCGATGCGTCCCTCGAGTATGAAATGTTGCTTAAGTACGTCATGTTGTGGCTTACCGGTGCGTGCATCAAATACATCGGCCACTGTTAGTTTGCGACTCGGCGGAAAGGGCACACTGTCAATCACGCGTTCTTTGGTCGAGAGACCTGTCTTTTTGGTGGGGCTTTGCTGGGATGGCGTGTCTGAGTTCGCACCACCGGCGCCATTGCCCGCTGCTCCATTGCCGCCGGCCACTTTGTCGTGTATGTTGTTGTTGGTGGCGGTTGTGCCACCTGCGTTGGCTGCATTTGGCTGCTGTTTACCATTCTGTTGCGCCACCGGCTGATTGCCCGTGTGCTGTGTAACCGAAGACATATTTGTTGCTTCTATTTAAATTCGCTTTGGTTATACGCTGTGACTTGGTGAGCGATTTGCCAGAAACTGTCTGCGGTGCGGCTACTTTTGGCCGTCGCTAGCAGTGGTAATGCACAATCTGCCTGCAAGTATAAAAATTTACATATTTTTAGTTGATATGCTTATGCAAATGCCTGCATACTAAAGTAATATTAAAAAAAAAAAAATAAAAATTAAAATTAAAAAAAATAATAATAAAAATATTATCTTAAATCGCTTCAGAGAAATTAAATTAAATATTTATATTCTAGAACCATAATTGTATGCAGTAGCTCAGCCAAAGGGGTTTCGCTAATTGATGAAATGTTTCTTGATGTGTTGGTTTTGGTACCCATTTACGCTCTCATTTTATTTTTATTTCAATCATATGAATAAAAGTATTTTTTTATATTCAAGTTCATAAATTTAATATATAAAGCTTGCATATCTAGGTTTGCAGAGCTTTATATATTGTCCGCCTCCTTTCTAAAGTCCTGGCGGTGCCTTTGCTTATGTGTATAGTACATGATAATTTATATACGAACAAGAAAGCTTTGTTTCAAAGGGACCCATAATTCCTACTCTAAACCTATAATTTGAACATTCGCCATATGAGTAATAAGCATGTGCAGTATGTATACTTTCTTTTTAATTTTTTATTCAATTTCGATTTAAAACAATTTACAGATAAAGTTAAGTGCATTTGTGGTTAATAAATAACTCGCAAACAGATGAACTTTTGCAATCACAACGGCTACGGATCGCTTTTGTGGTCGCGATGTTGGGAGCCAGGCAAGTAAGCAAAGGCTTTTACTAAGTTTGAATCTAGTGTAATATAATTTAAATGATTCTTCGTAAAATTTGCTGAATAATTATTATCAGAGGAATTCTGAAACTAATATATAAATATTCTTCAGAAATGTTGATTTATGTCATAGTAATATTATAATAATTATTGAGGCTAATTATATGTTTTATCAGACGTTGATATAATTGATGTTCTTATATGATTTTTAAGTAAGGTTTTACGTGGCGGGTCCCAAACCCCGTGCACAACCCTGTGGAGGGGATGTGTCGCCTTCTCACATTAGCTCGTCTTCAAATGGATGTTTTTTTGGCTACCCACAGGATACTTGGTCTTTGACCGGAAGTCATGAGCAAGCATCATGACATATGTAAAAGAATCGTTTCTGACTACACCCAAATGAATGGCGCTCAGAGAACTTTCTTCACTTGCGTGAACTTCTACATATGGCTCCATTCTCCCTGTTTTTCATATACCACTAACATTTTGCAAGTATAATAGGTCTTCAACATCTTGTAGTCCTTAAAACCCGAATAAATTTATTTGCCTTCTTACATATAGCGGACAACGAATAACGGTAACAAAAATGGATAGGAATAGGACCATAGCTTCCACTTAGTCCCATATAATGATCAAGGATATTGCTGAATTCGTATCGTAGACATAAAGCAATGCGCGAAATAAAGAAGTAGATGATGCTGTGACACTTGAGATGTTTCAATACCTAAAACCAATGGGATCTCGTTCGGAAGAATTTTATGGCAAAGATGCATCAGGCTCTAGAAGCCTTAGTAGTCTCCATAGTTCTCGATAATACTGATAGAATAATAGAAATCGTCGAGTCTATCGGCCACTTTTTCGATTGCCCAAGCGCTAAACATGTCACAAAAAACCGTTTGCTATCATTAAAATAAGCCTGAAGATAAAAATTACCTCGCTGTGTGAGTGCCACACGAGTTAACGCAGAAAATCTCATGCGCCGAATTTCTTGAAAGCGTTGCTGAATCTGAAGTGGAAGGTTACAGACTAAGAAAAGTCGGTCACTCACGACACTGAAGTGAAAACGGTCACGATAAGCCGGCGGAAACGGTGGTCAAGCCAGGATTGCCAGTCAGAAAGGTTTTGCTGTGTGTTTTAGTGGGATTGACAGAAAATCATTTGTCATCTATGGCCAAACTCTTAATCCAGATATGGTTTGTCAACAATTGCAACGTTTGAAGTAAGCAGTCGCCCAGAAGTGGTCAGGTTTAGTTTATAGGAATGTAACGTCGGGACAACGCCTGCCCGCACTCATTGATAAGGACTTATGTATCCATCAAGTGAGCAACAAGTTGTGGTTGTTGTTGTAGCGGCAGAAAATATTCCCGAAATAATTTCGAGGCATAATACCGAGTTGACAGTCCTTGGCCGGATAAAAGTCCAGACCCGTTCCGGTTACTTAAACCCGACTGTTCCCGTGGGAACAGTTGTCGAACAAAACGGTGCATACTTCAACTAAATTGTCTAAAAAAAACTTTTGCTAGACCTAACATTAATAATTTCGCCTAACATCGATTTTACGGGCCTCTGTCTTTCGAATTGCTAAATTATCTAATAATTATTATAGTCGGCGGTTTCATGATAAAACCTAGTCACCATGGGTCCAAAGGAATTTTAAAGCTGGTGCGGGAAACGCACTTATTCTTTCATTAGCAGCAAAATGGGCACAATTCCAAGTTGCTCTGCCTTCTTTTAATTTTCTTGATTTGCTACTAGGTGATTGAGCCTCACGCGAGCTTAGCGACCACTACAAGTTCCACAATAGTATTTTTTGAAGAATTTCTCTTTAAAAGGTCTGCCACGCCTACGTCTCAGAATTTCCAACCGTTTAGTACAATTCCGAATAAACTTTATACTTTACTTATACCCACAGGAAAAAGTCTAACGGTGTGATATCACACTATCTTGGTAACCACTCGACCGGCTCAAGACGTGAAATTATCTGCTCACCGAAGTAATCTCTTAATAAATCCATTAATTGATGTGATGTGTAGAAGTGGCGCCATCTTGTTGAAACCAAATATCACGGAAATCACGCAATAACGGACGGTCGATGACGGTTATGTTCTCACCGGCATCATTTTTGCAAAAAATAAGGACCGATGATTCCACCGGTCCACAAAGCACTCCAATCCGTTGTTTTTTCTTGACGAAATGGCAGCTCTTGAATGTCTTCCGGTTACTATTCGTCCCAAATGTGGTATTTTTTCTTGTTTACATACACATTTAGCCAGAAATGGGCAACTTCGGTGAACAAAGTTTGACTCAAAAATGTCAAGATCTCGACATAAATGTACCAAGTCGTTCCATATGTCAGTCCGAGGTGCGTCGTTTTACGATGAAGTGTCAAACAAGACTGAACTAAAACACATGACAGCTTGACACGACTCACGCGTAATCTGTCAAAAAAAGGCTATAAGAAATGCATATGTAAAGGATATTATAGCTTCGGTGCAACCGCAGTCAGGGTCGCTTCTTCTTTTGTTATTAATTTGGCAGACACTTCGAAATATTTTGAATTCCTTGTAACCTTTCAATTTTTGACAATTTACATTTTAATGTTCCACTTGTCGGAGACACGACACTGCGCAGACACTTGACATAAGTTAATTAAATTGGCAACACTGCATAATATTTAGACGAATTAAAAAGTGTCAGGTGTTTAAAGTGTTTCAAAACAATACAGCAAAGTGATGTCGCAATATCAGCGCCAGTGCCCGGTGACCATTTGTAGTAAAATTCAAACGGCGAGCATACAACAAATGATAGGATAGATAGATAAGTGGTGCGGGGCGCTTCCCTTGTGCCTTCCTGCCAAAGCTGTTTGCGGCTCATATCCCTTATTAATTCTAATTATTCATTTAAAAACAGCAATTGCAAATATTTCTTTGTTTGATAAATGCACCATCAATTAGGCGACGCTGTGTGCACACTGGCGTCGCAAAGCAAACATATTTGCGATATTTCTCATTAAGCGGTCGCTTATGCATCGCGACGCTGACATTCGGCATATTTACAATGGCAATGCGGTGTCATAGGCGATTGCATTTTAATCCCGCAAATCCTCTTTAAAATTCGCACACACACACACACAACCGAATGGCGGAACGGTGAGCGCAGGGGGCGTGGTGGAGTGAGATGAAATGCAGCAATGCATATTCATTTGCACAAGCGCAAGTAAATTATTTCAATTAATTTAGAACGTAATGAGAGAACGATTTGCTAAAGCACACTTTCACACATACACACACAAACATGCATAAATATGTATGCGTGCATATGTATGAGCACATGCATGCAGTTGCACGAAGGCGAGCGCACACTTGTTGGCAAATAATATGCACTGCCTACCAAAGTATACAAACTGCTACATATTAATGGACTTATGTATGCATGTGTGTGTTACTGCTTGTTTGCTTGTGTGTCTGTGCGTATGTATGTATGTATGGAAATGTGTTTCTTTTAAACAAATGTGTATTTGGCACCGTTAGCGTTTGCACCCGCATTTAGCGTGTCTATCTATGCACATATGAAATGTATGTGAGTGTGTGTGTGTTTGTGTGCATATTACTTATACGACATGTGGCCCGCAGCTGAGCAGAAACTTCCATTGTTGAAATTCTCGCAAAACAATTGTGACTTTGTTCTTCGTGTTTTGGTTTTTTTTTATTTTTTTTTTGGTTTTCTTACTTTTACCGTATAATTTTAAAATAATTTATTTTACTGTTAGTTTTTGGTGGTGTGTTTTTGTCGGCGACATACCTGTGTGCCGTAAAGCCTAACAAACGATGCGGCAACGACTTTCAAATGTACATACATATCTACATATGATTACCTTGCATTTTCATATATACTTTTCTAACTTTTCTAGGCCTTTGGTCAAGCTTGTCAGCCAACATTCGTTCCGCGCGTGTTGAAATTACACCCCAAATGACTCGTTAAGTCGGCCCTGTATGACAAGCAAGATTTTTATGATCACATTACGGTATGATTATGCCCGGTCAGGTGTGTCGGAGGTTTTTTTTATAATTTCTAATATTACTGCCGTTGGGCTCTCAACTCAAATCACAACGTTTACTTGTCACGCACACGTTGGTTATGGCGCTGTATGCATACATGAGTGTGCTTTATATCTCCTAAAGCCTGTAAATTCATAAATTGTTTATATGTATGCGTATGTATGTCTGTCTGCATGTATCCATGATGCGTTAGACTGCGGTGGAGACGCATAAAAGGTGCTAGATAAATATTTGCTGCTAATTTATTTGTCTCCGGCGCAGAATGCAATGTAAATTTGAAGCAAGCAACCATATAGCTGCACATACATACATATACAGCATACAATTTAGATAGATTTGACGCACATATTTACGAACCTATTTATATACCAAAACAAATGTGCATATTTTTCTCCATGAAGACGTGTGCAAGACTGCACAAATTGTTTAACTTTCACACGATATAACGTAAAATAAAAGGCAACAATATTATTGCACAATATTTTGACACTTCGTAGGATGCTATACACTTTTTTATTACTTTTATACCCTCAACAGGTTATATTAAATTTGTGACGAAGTTTGTAACACCCAGAAGGAAACCTTGGAGAACCTATGAAGTGTGTATTTAAATGGTCAGCGTGATGAGGTGAGTCGATTTAGCCATATCCGTACATCTGTCTGTCTGCGCTCAAACTAGTTTCTCAGTTTTTGAGACAACAATAGGAAATTTTGCACCTTTTCTCCTCAAAAAGCTGCTCAGTTGTCGAAACTGCCGTTATTAGACTACTATTGAATATAGCTGATACAGCTGATCTATTAAATTCAAGTTCTTGTAACCCAAAATATTTAATTTGTCACCTTCAAAGTAAACCCCACTAGCTGAAATACACTTATGCCAACGATTTTTCCAGTCCTTGAAACACTTTTCATAAGCACTTTTTGGGATGGCCCTCAGTTCCTTCAGCGAATTTTGTTTCATCTCTTCGATCGACTGAAAACGGGTTCCACTGAGTTGCAATTTCAGTTTGGGGAACAGGAAAAAACCGTCCGTCCTTCCGGAACAAATTCATGATGCATCAAACCACGAATACCGAAAAAAAACATGATCAAACAATGACTTTGGCGTGTTGTTTTCGGTTCCTTTTTCCCTTCATTTCGATGATTGTTGACTTGTTTGTTTGTCAAACTTATAAACCCATGTCTCTTAGGCATTTACAATGCTCTCCATGAATGTAGGAACGGAAATCGCACGATCAAGCATGTCCAAAAAGACCTCTATACGGTACTATTTTTGGAAAAAATTCAGCTTTATCGGAACGAGTCGAGCAAGAACACGTTTCATGCTCAAAATATCCACCTTCGAACGGTTTCCCGAGAGATATAGAGCCCTCTAGCCATCTCTCTAACATTTGCCCGACGATTTTCTAGGACCATATCTTTCACTTCTTTATTATTTTCATCAGTTGGAGAGATCGTCCAGGATGAGACATGTCAACAACGATCTCTTATATTTTTCATAGAACTGAATCATCGTAATTCTTTTCCAACATTCGCAACGATTCCGCACACGAAATTTGATTTGAAATACAAAATTTGGGACAAATTCTTTGATCGATATTTTTACCCATTATAAAAATCGCAATGCATTACTGAGGTGTACCCACTTAAGAACTTACATGGGTTTAAGATTTTCAAAAAATCGATTCTTTTTTATTGTCTTATTAAATTGTACAACACCTCTAGAATATTATCGTAAATTTTCAAGACGATCCGAGTAATAGAGTCGGAGTTACAGCCTTGAGAATTTGCCGTCTTTAAACCCGTTTTTCTCGAAACTGTGTTTTTGAAGTCGGTTGGCAAGATTTCTCGAGAACTACTCAACCGATCTTCATGAAATTTTACACAGGCCTTGAGATACAATTCTCAAAGACTTGGACGAGGGATTTTTTCGATTAAAACTATTTGAAAAAAATATGTCGCGAAATTTTGACTGAAATTTTCATCTTTTTATCCAATTTTCAGTTCTTTTTTCCTTTGTCCAAGTTCTAAGTTAAGGTTTTAACTTAAACACGTATTTTTTCACTTAAGATGATCCTTTATGGAGTTATCCTGCCAACGGGGATCTTTTTTCCAAGGGGGCACCAGAAATGGCGTCGCAATGGCCGAGTTTAAAATATTTTTTTCCAAAAATTTCAGAATTTCTTTCTTAATAGTGTATGTTGGTAACAATAAAAAATTTAAATTAAATATTTTTATTTTATATGAGAAAAAAATTGTTGAAAAGGCTGTTTTTTACCCGAGGAAACTCATGTATCCTCTTAAGCAGCTGCTGTAGACAAACTGGTTCACAAGGAATATATGTAATTACAATTTCCAGGTGCTTCTTTGTCAAAATGTATTATTCAAATCGGACCACTGTAACATATATGTAGGTGCCATACAAAACTGACAGACCGATCAATATCAAGATAAAGAACTTTTTATGCAATTTTATGACGTGAAGGGTATTATACTTTACTTAAGTTAAAATTTCTTCTTCTTTTTTTATGTAATATTTCTTGAACATATTCATCTTAGCTTCCGCTTAAATTAAAATGTCAGGAGTTATATTTTCTACCGTTAACCAAATAAAGTGTGAAATTGTTTGTCAACACTGAAAAAAATGTTATGATTCTTTTACAATTTCGTCAATTACCATCATAATATTATTATGTATATATGTACCATATACATATACATATTTGTACGTACGCACCAGCTTCACATCTCTCGTCTACAATTATTATTAATTGATTCAGTTTACAATAGTTTCTCAAATTTACTCCTTTCAAAAAAATGTGCTTGAACATGAAATTCTAGTATTTGCCTTCGAAATAAGTGACTTAAAGAAATCAATTAGAATGCAATGTCATGAATTTGAATTGATTGTTAATTTATGTGTAAACACGTCTGTACATATATACATACATGTGCATAAATACAAATGCATTTATGTATGTGTGAAGTGACTTCAATAAAATCTGAACAGAAGTTAAACAATTCATTTATCATCTTAATAGTTTGATGATTTTAATTTTTTGCACGCGCGTACTTATTCTTCGTTTACAGTCGTGGGCATAATTAAGTTTCCGAGGTAAAAAGTGGAACAGCGTTCTTAATTATCTTTTCGGAATTTTCGAATATAAGAGATATAGAAATATTCTGTAAAGAGTTAGCTTACAACCATAAAGTACTGTCATTTCATCATTAAGAATGTTCCCATCCCTGAATTTGCATGAAAAGTTTTCTCTTTCTATCGTGAAATTGTTAAGAGTGCAGAAAACAATTTTTCTTGTTTTAATTGAATAATTCGACTTCTCAGAAAGATGGTAGATGATTTCAACATCTCTAATTGATCGACTCTATACATTTTAGTTAATGTTTTGGATACAAATAGTGTTAATAATAGACTCGAACCAAAAGCCGTCAATATTTTGCAAAAACGACGTCGAGTAGAGGTCGCTAAAGAGATGCTTGACAACGTATTTGATAACCCCACATTCATCAAACGTATAAACACTGAAGACGAGATGCAGGTCTATGAATATGACCTCAAAACTGTCCAACAATCCCGATTTTATACCTATACCATTTTTGTAGTAGCATTAGAGTTTTAGAACAAATCTTTGTCTCTGCAATTCTTTTCTAGTGTCATGGGCGCAGATGGGGACAATGCGATGTGTGCTTAAATTAATTTTAATTAATTTTTTTTTTTTATTTTTGAAACATTTTCATCCAAAAATGATATGTCCAACACGTTCCTTTGATACCTTTGGTGCATCATAGAATACGCTTGTCTTTCTGAATTACATCAAGTGAATTCAGCGATTTTTACGATGAGTGAAATTATTCAACAAAGAAGTTTCATTAAATTTAGTGTTGGAAATCAAATTTCTGGTGCCGAAACCTTCGGTGACAATTGTTTGACGCGAGCAAGTGTTTTTGATTGGTCCAAATTATTCAAGGAGACTCGAGAACGCGTTGAAAATATATTCAGGACGGCCATCAACATCAACTGATAAGCAACACATCAATAAAATAAGGAAATTGGTGCTTGAGAATCCCCAATTAACAGTCAGAGATCTTAATGGCATTGTTGGAATACCGGAAGGATCAATGAAACCATTTTGAAAAATGATTTGGCCTAAGAAAAGTGAAAACACGATTGGTTATAAAATCACTAAAATTTTGCAAAAAAACAGCGGCGTGTTATCGTCTGTGAAGCAATGCTTTCCGACTACCAAAATGTCATTAAACGTGTTATTACGATGAGTCTTTAATCTATGCTTCCAACCCGGAAACAGACGATCAATCGGCCGAATATCGTGGCATAGTGATCTGAAGCCGAAAAAACCACGTCAAAGCTGGTCAAAAATCAAGGTTATTTGTCATTTGTCTACTATTCGGTCGGAATTATGGACCGCCAACTCTTGGGTTTTGCAGCACGCTACTGTTACGTAGCATACTGCATTGATTCTTGTGATTTTTTCGCCAAATTTTCAACCAAAATCGCACCGCAACAACCGTTTTCTCCTGATTTAGCTTTGAGTGACTTCTGGCTATTCAGCAAACTCACGGTTTTGAGTCAATTGAAGGCATTCAACGTGAATAGCTCCGCGCGTTGAAGGCTATTCCGGAAATTGACTTTAATAACTGTTTTGAGTATTAGAAAAAATCGTTGGCAACAATATTAAAGCCAAAGGGAATTACTTTGAGGGTGAGGACATAGATTTTGAAGAATAAATAAGGAACAATTATCTACAAAGTAACTACTATTACAATTTTTTGCTCCTAGTCGTATACCTGGGCCTTTTTAAGGTTATGTCTTATTACAAAACATGTGGATACAATTCAAGCAGTAATCACTCGGAGAAACAATACGGACTTACAGCCTTTCAGTTGAACTTTTAATGACAGCTAATTGAACACTTATTCAATATTTATGTCAATTAGCACACAATAAAAAAGAGATTTTAAAATGAGAAGTGTAAATAATTAATATAACTAAATACTTCAAGGAATTACTCACGTCAACGGAACCGTTAAGCTGAGACGGAGTAAATGTAATATAATTACAAAAATATACGTACACGCGTACATATTGATACATTAGTTTACATACATATGTATATGTAATTTTTAATTCATTCACATGTGTTATTGATTTTAATTACTTCTCAGCAAATTAAAATTATTGAAATTCTATTTTATTGCTGTTTTTATTTCTCGTTGTCGAATAAAACTAATTTGCCATGAAACTGGAATAAATATACGAAAGCAAAATAAAACTTCCCTCTTGTAAACATAGATAAGCAGTACTCGATTTTAAATCGATCGTGCGAAAAAGTCAGCGAAACTAAATATATGTGTCTATGAATAATTCTGCTGTGAAAGACTAAAATGCCAAAGCTAAACAAGAACTAAATTTAAATAAAGCTACTCATACACATAAAATAAAGTTTTTGTTTACCATTTCCACTGAAATATGATTTCAACAAGTTGCCACATGTTTGACAGGTGGTATTATATTTTGAGCTGACACATGTTCGCCGTGTGGTATGAGTAACTTTTAGAACACTCATGTCTCAGAAAAGTCACAGATTTATGTATAATAATAGCGATCGTTGAATGAATAATGCAAGGTAACGAAAGATTTGACAGTGAGAACTCGATGAAACGAATTTGAGGAGGTTCTAGAGATTATTCGTTAAGTCTAAAGACACATGCACTGTGTATGTACCATGTGTGATATCAATCTTTACGTGTTGGGAAGAAAGGTTAAAAAACTTGTAGAAAAAGGCTGCATAGGGTGGATTTTCGAACACTAAATACCTTCCAAAATTGTAAGAGTTTAAGAATGTAGAATATATGAATATAATTTCAGAAATTTATTATAAAGAATAGGACTTTTGCATTCAGTACTCGGTGGTAGGCGAAGATCAATGCTTTTCACTTTTGTCCGGCCAAAATTTGAAAGAGATAATCTACAAATTATAAATGCCAAAGAATGTTCTTTCGTATGATAATAAATATTCTTCATTAAATTTGAAATTTCTGTGTTTTTTTCTTTAAAAAAGTAGGGAATCTCGAAATGGATCACTCTTTATTTGAGCTATATATAATACGAGTACTAAGATTTCGACCATTTTTGGAAAAATTTGCCAAAGGTCAGGAACACTACTTGTTCGTTGACTTCCGATAACTTTTTATGATTTATGGCAAACAAATCATAGTTCATATTTACCCATTGTCTCCTCAAACAATGACAAGTCTCATCAAAAGTGTCTTAAAAAATGCAACAACAATTTGGAATCGTTTAAAAATAGTAGTTTCCTCCACCAGAAAGAAAATGAGAGCCCTTCTCAAGCGAGATTTTTGACCTCATCTCATTATATTGAGGTTTCACTGTAGAAAGTTGTACAAAGGGTGCGTACTCAAACATAACGCATAACAAGTGGCAATAGCAGCAACGAACTCTGAAGAAGTTTCAGCAATAAAGTTTCTTTTTTTCGGCGTGCATTCCAGCATTTGAGCACTTTTATCTGAGCACGAGTGTAAAGTAGGCAAATAAAGTTTATAAATACAAGCGCGTGTTTGCACAATTAATTTGCACCTACATTTGTGCACACACATACGCATGCATATGTGTGGGGTCGCAAGTAAACTGCGCCTTCGCGACTACAACGCAAACGATCTTCAATTGTACACACACACACATTTGCATACTTCCACCTGTATATATGTACATATGTTTGTATATGAATACATACATATAAGTATGAGCATACTCTTTTTCGCACAGCACCATCTCATAAGCATTTTATGTCGCATAAAAGCTCAGGCGTTTATAAAATACAAATTCTTCAGATATCTATTTATTTTTATTCGCAAATATATAAACATACAGCACACACATACATATGTATATGTGTGAACTTTAATTACTCGAACACATGTAAGGAAATACACAATTATCTTCAAGGCACCGTTATACGGCCCGCTTATGTGTGTTCACTGTGCGTGTGTATGTGTGTGTGGGTGCGTGTGCCAACTTATTGTTTAGCTTTTGTACAAACACCTGCAATTTTCTTTTATTTTCATTGTTGCTTTGTTATTATTTTCGCGAGTACACCGCGTATTGGTCAGCAGTTTGGCATTTCCTTTGCTTTCGTCCATCTGTGATTGATCGTATATATGTATGTATGTATGTATGTACATATACAACGAGTTTATTAGAACGATCGTATAACCATACAAAACTTTCATTTGAACATATTGCATGCGTATGTGTGTATGTGTCTGCTTGTTCAAACGTCAACTGAGATTAGCTAATCCTGTCATTTTAAATTTAAATAAAATTGTCAAATAACAATGATGGCAAAGTTGTTTGTCTGCATATTTACTTGCTAATCGACTTTTTAACAAAATAATCGAATATTTCTTCTCATCGATAAATATTTTTTTATAAACTATTAAAGGCCGGAATTTTGGTCAAAAATCGATTTTTTTAGAAACCGACATTTTGTCAAAAAATTTGTTTTGGTTATGCCTTCGATTAATTACTAGATTACACATTACTTATTTAATTTCAGAGGATCCAGTTCAAAGATATAGTGGTCATCGCAAAACGTCTTTTTTGTGAGGAGCTGCCGGATATCAGCTTTAGTTCCTTTCCAAATAAATATTTTTACCAATACTAGGTTTTAAAACAAAGGAAAAAGATACCATAATATGTGTACAATTATTTGGATCAATCAATTTAAAAGCTTTCTCCGAAAAAAATGCGGAAAGTTCACTTTTCTCGGCCTTTTAACTGTATATAACCCCTTAATGTTTATTTTCTCATCTTTTGTTTTCAATAGGTTTCATTCTACTATAAGTTTTTTTATTCTCTACCCTGGTCTATAAAATTAGTTCGAAAAACTTCCATCTTCTTCTTTCTTCTCTGCGTACATACTCACAAAGTTCTTTTTCTGCGAGCGCTCAGCTTTAACTGTTGCTTCAGGCACCAGACCGCTGTAATATTTTTCAAGTAAAAGTGATCGCAATAAAAGTACCAGTAAATGCACTGCTTCGAAGTGCTGCTTCATTCAGAGCGGTGTGCATTCAAATTGAAAGCAGAGCAACAAGCTGGCCTTGAGCTCGCTAACAGTGCGCTCAAGGTTAGTCAATGAATGTCTGAACTCACTGCCAATAGCATCAATTTACTTCAATATCATACTGTTGCGATTATCAAGTCACATCACAAAACTTGGAAACTGCAAAGCTGACGAGCTGAGTAAGGACACCCTTACCCCAATCTCATCAGACTGAGTCGGTGCTGCGCTGACCTAGTGCATTCTAGCAGTGGATCTGTAGGCTGTGAGCTCAGTAAGCATTAGTTAACAAGCAACATTTGAGCGGCAGCGGGATTTTCCTAGTTCAAAGGGCAACCAAAGATATTTTGATTTTAGCAAGATTCATCTCAACGCAACGATTCTCTGCCATATGTGCTTACGATGTGAGGCTATAGAATTTGTCAAAGCTCTATGGAGGAAAGTTAGTTGGAATATTAGAGATGATTTCATTCCATTGTCCAGCTTTTGCTAAGTAAGATTGAAGCAACTTGGTAGTCATTCCTTCTACGAACCGAGCAAATTAGTTGGGGTTGCTATTAGCCGCTTTAAGAAATTTGTGACAGACTAAATACGCTTTGACGATATGTTTGATCAGAACGAGCCGACGTTCAAGTAGGATCATTATTGACTTTAAGAATATCAGTCTGATTACCTATTACCTAACCAAACGTTACCTAATGTGCGAAATTGAACTGATAATAACAGCTTTGTACATTTGAGCATATAACAGGTGATCCAAGCAGAGGTTCTATTTTCAATATTTTTTTAGCATTCATTGCATAATATTCGACCGAATAGACCATGTCCAGCACGCAGTGAAGCCATAGCTGAGAGTTACACGAAGACCTTGCGGCGTCGAATCGACGCTGGTCGCAGTAACTCTGACTGACGTATGGAACGACTTTGCGCATTTTACGTCGAGATCTTAAATTGAAAACGTGCAAAGTACAGCTTGTGCAAGGCTGAAGGCAATCGACCTTCCCAACCGACATCGCTACGCTCTATGGGCTCTTGAAAAGTTCCCAGAAGATCCGATGTTTTCGAGCGAAATTTAGATCAATGATGAGGCCCATTTCTGGTCCAATGGGTATGCAAAAAAACAAAATTGCTGCATATGAGACGAAAAGCAACTTAAAGAGATTCAAGAACTGTCATTTCATTCAGAAAAAACAACGGTTCGGTGTGGTTTGTGGGCCGGTGGAATCATCGGTCCATATTTCTTCAAAAATGATGCCGATGAGAACGTAACCGCCAATGGCGACCGTTATCGCGTCATGATAACCGACTATTCGTCTTCTGAAATTAAAAGTCGTGATCTCGGTGACATTTTCTTTCAACATTACGGCGCCCCTTCCCACACATCGCATCACTCAATGAATTTATTGAGAGAACACTTTAGTGAGCAGACGTTTTGGGTCGGTCGATTGGCCACTAAGGCTCTTTCCTGTGGGAATATGTAAAGTCTAAAGTCTATGTGGACAATTTCGCTCCGATTCAGGCCTTGTAGCAAAAAATCAAGCGTGTTATTCGCCAATTACCAGTCGAAATACTCGAAAGAGTCATCGAAAATTGATCTCAATGGATGGACCATCTGAGACGTAGCCGCGGCCAATATTTGAAATAAATAATCTTCAAAAAATAAATGTCAAGGAATGTTCTTTGGAATGATAATGAACATACCTCAATAAATTTTGATGTTTTTGTGTTTATTCTTCAAAAAAGTAGGGAGTTTTAAATTTCCTCACTCCTTGGTACCTTTTTGGCGGTATCAATTTTTTTTTTAAGAACTCTAAATCATTCTACGACGTGAATTTTCGAAATTTTATAAATCTTTTTAGAGTAGTGCAGCAGCATTTGAAAATTTAAAAAAATTCATAGTAATCGGAAATGAAAAATAAAAAAAGAAACATTAATATTGGTCTGTAAAAAGAAGGGGGATGTGGCTAAATTTTTCAGGGTTAAGAATGGTTTATCTCGATTTCCAGCCAAACTACCAGACCTATAGAAGTTAGTAATATGGCAATGTTGTCGATATAGACTTTTTTCACCTTAAAATTTCTGTTAACACTTTAAATAACCAAATTTTTGTGGTTTTTATTTTTATCTGAAACAAAAAACAAGAACTGTTAAAAAAATTAATTTTAATTATTTCTTGTATTTTTTTTTTAATTGTTTCTCTAAAGTATAAAAACAACAACAACCGCAATCTATTTTCATATCATTCTACAATTTGGATATGTAGGTGACCGAAAGCACATCTCTCTAATTACTTCACAGTCCGTTTTGTTTTACCGAAAAACTTTTACAGTTGCACACTTTCGGCTTGTTGCTGTTGCTGTTGCTGCTGCTGCGCATGGTTCGACTACGCGCTGCAGTGCAAATAAAGGAAAAGTGAAAAAAAAACACGAATAACGGCAAACTTGCAAACACTTGCGGGTTGACAGGTGTGGCAACAAAAAGGTGGCGAACATTGTGCCAGGAAAAACAAACGCGTACGCATGGCAGACTTAGCGATTGGTCGCCAGCAGATAGGTAGGCTAGCTAGCAGGCAGACACTTTGTCTAATTTTATCGTTTTTGAAGTAAAGTGTTGCTCTACTGTTGCACGATGACATGAAAGCACACACACACACATACATACAAACACTTGCATACATACATACACACGCTTGCATACTTAGTCACATACGCACACACATATGTATGTATGTATGTACGTATGTATGTTTCTTACATGCTTCATTGTGTACTCATTTGTTGGTATGTATGTATGTACGTGAGCCGCTGCTATTTGTATGCATAGAAAGTATATTATGTATATTCCTTGTGCCTATACTAGTGCGAATATAGTAAGCTACTTGTTTAGCTGTGCTCATTCCAACGCTGACACGTTAGTGGGAAGTTGGGTGGCCAACGTTCTGTGTGCCGCCGACACTCTGGCAAAATATCTGGTACATACAGCACACACACATGAACGTACATATGCATACATATATGCATGTATGTGTGTGTGCTCACTTGCATATGGTGTCACGGTGGTTGTTGTTATGTGCGCGCGTACTGTTTTATACTTATTTTTACAAAAAATAATAACAAAAACTGTTGGCGCGTTGTAAGACAATTCGAAATGAGACAACACCGTCAACGCGCAGCGGGTAAGCGTTTATTAGTGGCACACTAGCCGCTTTGTAAAATCGAAATTTTTTTAGTTTAAAACAAAAACTCGCTTATTAGAACAGCTGTAGATAAAAAGTTTTAACTAAACTATTTTTCAACATGATACACACATACAGCTATTTACATATTTGCGCATATAGAGGCAAGGTCACACTAATAAAACTATTTTGCCAGCTTTTGCGCTGGCTATTTTGCTAATCTAGTGGCTTTATTCAAAAGCATAAGCCAAAATGACAGAGTTTTGTCACAATTGTTTGGAATTTTGCTATTTGCTAGCTAATTATTTCAAGCATTTTAACGTGTTTATCAAATTTCTGCGTTTTTTTGCTTCTTGCCTGTTGCTTATTTGTGCAAAAATCAATACTAAACACACTTATCAAAGTATAAAGGCAACAAAAAGGTGTCTAAACGCTTTATTTGCGTTTCATCTCCGCTTAGCGTTAATTTTCTTTTTATTTTTTTAACTAACTTGAAGATTGTCGCGATAAAAATATTAGATAACACTATTTGTTGAGCGAATTAAGCTAATTGTATTTAACTAAATGAGTTGGCTTTGTTATTATTATTATTATTTCCTTTTTTGAAGGATTTAGTTGTGACATTAGAAATTTATGGCAACGCCGAAGCTATAATACCCTTCACATGTGCATTTCTTATAGCTTAAAAGAGTATAAAAAGCGCCTTATCTTCATGTTGTTCCGTCGGTTTGTATGGCGGCTATATGATATAGTGGTTCGATCTGAACAATTTGCTCGGAGAAAGTACCGTTACTTTTGACAATAATCCATGTCAAATTTCACGAAGATATCTTGTAAAACCAAAAAGTTTTCCATACAAGGACTTCATTTTGGGTGATCAGTTTGTATGACAGCTACATATATGATATAGTTTTCCGATCTAAGCAATTTCCTTGGAGATTATGGCATTCTCTGAGGCAACTATTGTTGCGGAATTTCTTGAAGATTTCTCGTCAAATAAAAAAGTTTTCCATACAAGAACTTGATTTTAGTCGAACAGTTTGTATGACAGCTTTATGGTATAGTTAACCGATATCGGCGATTTTAACAAATTGGCATTTTCTTGAGGAGAAATAAACATGTGCAAAATTTCAGATCGATATCTCAAAACCTGACAGACAGAGAGAAGGTCACGGCTAAATTGACTCAGCTCCTCACGCTGATCATTTATAGTTAATATGTCTTGAGGGGTCTCCGAGCTTGAAATACCCTTTTCAGGGGTATAAAATATATAAAAATTTACTCTTCGTATCTCAAATTAAAAACTATACATATGTAACTATATGTGTGTTCACCATTCTCTAAATTTTTTTAACAAAATATTTACGTATTAACGCTAAAACGTTAATAAATAATACTAAAAAACAAAAAAAACTAAGTAAACACCAGAAATCCACAAGTTTTCAAAGCAGATTAGGAATACACGCGCCTATACCAAGCTAATTTGACAAACTGGTTTCAGTGTTTCATAAATGTTTATCAGTGCGCAGCATAATTATCAAACTTGTTGCTTTCGAACACGTAAAAAATATTCAAAACACATAAAAGCATACACTACTCTATATAAGTACATATGTATGTATGTGCATAAGTTTTTGAAAATTTGTGTGGATATTCATTGGATACGAGTATCGAAGCGACTTCAGAGCTGCCGATAAGCTTTTGTATGCACACACACATACTTACATACATATATATTTACGCCCGACCTTAGCAAATAACTGCGATATTTGCATAGCTGTTGCTGCTTTCAATACTATTTATAGCTATGTATGTGGATACATACATACATATGTACACTTTTTACCTGGAAGCAGCGCGTATGTTGGAATGTGAAGTTATAAAGCATTTGAATTTAAAAAAAGCACGTTACTCCTGTTCTTCTAACGCAAAATTACTATATAGCGCCATTAATTTGAGCCAAACCGTGTTTGATTTTCTAATGTTCCTGCTATTTTTAGCGTGTTGTAGCAGCAACAGTGTCGGCCACAACGCAGTAAGGTTGAAAAAATGCTCATTTGTTTTCGTTTTTTGTTGTTTTTTTGTTGCTTGTATTTTGTTTGAAAAATTTTCACAAGTATTTAGTTTAGTTTTCTAATTTTACTTTACTTTATTTTATTTTTATTTTTTATTTTTAGTGCTGTTGTTAATTTCTTCAATTATTTTACGATACGCTTTGCTTACTTTCTGCTCGCCAATGCCTACAACAGCAGCAGCAGCAGCAGAAGCAGCACATTTGTATTCATGCCAAATTCTCAGCACAGTTACTCGTACCCGCATATGTAGTGCCATACATTTAGCGAAAATGAGTATGTGCGTTTGTGTGTGCACATTAAATGTATATCTACATATTTTTTTTTGTATTAAAGTATGTACTTTGGGGCCATAAAAGTATTACTTCACCGACATTTTTCGCACAACTTTCGTTTACTTTGGGTGGCAGCCACTTTTTCAACGCCACAATAAACGCAGGCACGAGTACATATCTGTATGTAGGCATCTAGGTGCTTAACAGAAATATTTGTAATTAAAATTTTATGAGCCACACACATACATATGTTTTTACATATATGAATATGAAAAAGTTGGTGGAAAATCATTTGTGCAGCAGTAATAATATTGTATTTGACAACGCGCAGCCGAAACGCACACATTTCAGCCAATTTTTTCCAACAACACTAGTGTCCTGCTTTCCATTGTGTTGCCACATTGTAGCCCCTTAAAACATTATTACCTGTTACCTGCTTGTATTGCCTTACTTTCGTGTCAATATCGGTACTACTCTATGTACCTATGCGGTCAGCCCAGACATTTTTTGCTTCTTGTTTCATTTTTCTTCTATGAAACGTTGTTCGTGCTTGTACTCGTAAACAATAACAAGCACTGCAATAAGTAGCAAAAGTAAAAAAGAAAAAAAAAAAAAAAACAAAAACAACACAAGAATATGAAAAGCAAATATAAAGGCAACGGTAATTTGTGCGCATATCGCCATACACCAATATGTATTACTTCTTCTCCCACTCGCAATATTAACAACCACATCCAGGTCACTGCATTGCGCGAGTAAAATTTTAATCCTTGCGCTCACTGGGTATGCGCACACAAAATTGGGAAGCATTGAAAAATTCCTGACTGACTAACTCTGCTTTTAACGACCCACCTAGCGCAGCTTATGGGGTGTTCTCCTACTTGCAAACACACGAACAACATACGATTGCTTGCAGCTATGTATGTATGTGTGTATGTACATATATGTGAGGCACCACGCAACCCATATTTCATTCGGCAACCACCAAGCAACCGTTGGCTAGCATATTCAGTCGCAATCGCTACACACCAGTCAACCACCCTACGAAAGGGGGGCGGCGGGGGGTTGTAATTTTCGAAAATGTCCCTTCACACCACCGTAGTTAAGTAAAGGAAAATCCAATCTCCTGTCCTAAAATGTATCTTTTGTGTGCTTCTTCTCGTTCACCGTTGCGTTTTTCGAACTTCAACTTTCTGCTAATTTTTTCTGGAGCCTGCTGATAAATTTTCATTGCATTTCCTGCAAAATTCAAATCACCAATACACACTTGACCAACTTAAATGTACTCACATTCAACACTGTTAGTTGATTTTATTTAGTTCTTGTTAATTTCCAATTAGAATTTCACAAAACAAAAAACTATCAATTTCACTGCGACCAAAAATTTTCCCCGTCCGCGACAAAATGATGTGAAAGAAAAACTAATATTTTTCGTTCTCTGCTAATACATGACTAGCTCTCCGCGGTGCTGCCAAGTGGATTTTACAACGAAAAAGCACACCAGATGTCGCACACTTTGCGTTACGTGTAGCGCATGTCAGGTGCCGCCACTGACGGTGTTGTTGTCTTGAATATGCGAGCGTAACATACATTTCCTCTTAGAATTGGCAAAAAAGAAAACGAAAAAATATTTATATTTTTAATATTGAAATAATATTAATGTTAGTCTAACAAATTTAATTTTCTATTTTTACAAATAAATATGTATGCATGTTTTGTCATGCATATTGTACGGTTAAAAAGTATGTTGTTTGTAAGTGAACCGAATGAGGATCGTTTTCCGATTAGCCGCATTGCATTGCATTCCTAGCATTGCCGACCACCGACGGATGTCGCTCACCCTTGCATGCTTGAACATGCTTGAAGCACCTACCAAATGAAAAAAAAGAAAAAACAACAACAGTGTTGTGTTATTCACCTCGCTGGTGAATAGATTTGTTAATTCTGTTGTGGAGTGCGGTTGTGTTTTCCGAGCGGCATGTCGCGATTTCTTTGGCATTAAATTTTTGATTATTATTTGCCGTGCGCTTTTGTTGTTGTTGCCTTGTTTGCTGTTAATTAATGTTGATTTTTAAATTAATTTAATCAGTTGCTCTAAGCTTGCCATTGAATGAAATAAACCGTGCTGTGAAATATGAATGGAATATGTCGGCAAAACACCGGTAAAACGTGATTTATCGAGCACCACCGATCAGTGCAGAGTATTATGCTTGTGTTTGTGCCAAAAATTAGAAAAAAAATTAAAAAATAAATAAATTAACAAATAAATAAGAAGCAGCACATGTAAATGGTGACACAAAAAAATATAAAAAAATTACGATTTTGCAAAATAAAAAGTGTGTAAAGAGTGGCGTGACAGAAAAAGAATCGGCAAAATATCTTTTGCTGGCGCATCCAATTGTCTGTTTAATGTGTATCGTGTTTTTGTCTGCTGATTTGTCGATCGGTTTGCGTCTGCCGGTTTGAGTGCTTCTTCGCCTGTTGCGTGCGTGGTTCGCTATTTGCGCGTGTGTTTGTGTTACAGCGTGATAATTATATGCATGTGTGCGTACGTGTGGTGCAACGCGTGGAGCAAGTGGCAAGCTTCATTGCCAGATCAACATCTTGCGCTGGCGTTCATCAAGCTGCAGATGCAAAAGTGTTAGCGCACACTTTGCTGGCAGCAACAGCAGCTCATCGCCAATAACAGCAGCAAAAATAAATTACTACATACCTACATACCCACAGTGCAGCCTTTAATTGTTCCTCATTAAGATGATGTTTACTCCAAACGTTTGACACCCAACATAGTTACAGTTAGCTAACTATATTGTGCTTTAAAATTGCTGGTATTGCTCCTTTCCGAACGCCCTCCTTATTACCCTGTTTAACATCAATCAGCTGTTTTACTGCAGCACACTGTCGTGCCAATTGGATTTAATTATTTTAAAATTTTACAAAACTGATCATGCGTAGATCAGCGCTTAGCCGAAATCACTACTTCGTATTCGGCATACTAGTGGGTTTGGCATTGAGTTTCTATTTGCCGGAGGATGTTTGGGATCTGGTGCAAAAAGAGGAATGCCCCCAAGAGGCTGCCGAGAATAGTCTGATAGAAAAATTCGGCGAAGAATTCGAGCCACATTTGAATTTAATTAGCAAACCTTTGGCGGCTAAGAAACCGGTAAGTGTAAGTGTTGAAAATTGGAATTAGAATTTACATAAATTATGTGTTTGTGTGTGTAAGGTACATTGTATATTTAAGTTTAAGTTATCTGATTGCCAAATTAATTATTTACAACTAGGAATCTGAGTCAGTTGCGCGAAGGCTTGCGAATTCTAATTAAAACAACTGGATTAAGATTGGAAATTTAAGTTTTTAATTTAATTTAATTTAAAAATTTCCAAAATATTTTAACACGAAATAGGCAAGCAGGAAATTATTTCAAATAAAAAACTGGAATTATAAATTAACTTTTTTTAGACCGGTATTTTGAATTAAAAATTTCATTTATATATTTTAAAACGTGTTTTGGGTTCAAAAATTTTTTTTTTAATTCTTTTCGATCTGGTCTTCGGAATTTGCATTAAAAAAAAATATTTTAAATTAATTTTCTTTCGGAATTATAAAAAAATTTAATATTTATTCAATTATCTTTTGTAAGCGTTATTTAGAACCCTGCTTTTGGCTTATTGCAATTATTTCAGCACTCAGACATATTTATTTCCAATTCAATTGAGTTGTATAAATATTTACAAATAAAATATATAATTAAATGTTTTAATAATATTTCGTCGTGGACTTAGATAACTTCTTGTATTGACTTACAACTCTTTACTCGCCCTTGTGCTGCTCTATTTCAACTTTACTTTTGTTTTAATGGATTCAATAATAATTGATAAACAAAAGCCACTTAAATATTCATACATAGTTATGTATGCACATAAATACATATAATTTCTTAACTCACGCTATTAAATTTGCCGTTTGTGTACTTTTCTAATTGACTTGATTTTCTGTTTGTATGTATATATGTATGTCACCATGTGCTTTAGTGCCATTCAGAAGTCTGCCTACACAAATACGAGTAGATATGTGCAGTACTTATGTACATGACATACATATGTATGAATGTAGGCATGAATGAAGGCGAAATGCCACTTGTTCTTCGTCTATTTGTTTACTTTCTTAAAATCTTAAGACGAGCGACTTTGTTGCTCTGCGTTCTGCCCCATTGGTAGACGAAGTACGAGCATAATATAATATTAATGGTGGTTGTTGTTTCTATTGCAATAATTATAATTTTTTATAATCAGTAATTAAGAATATAGAAATATGCCGTGTAAGCGTATAGCAGTTATTCAATTTACTTAAGTGCCTATTTATGCAAATAACAATTATCCTCCTTGTTAATACCATTTCCGTTATAAATATGAATACTGTGTGTGGTTTGTTGTTAAGAGCATTGCAAATAAGTAGAATGACGCCGCTATTTACAACTCTGTAAATACACCTGCATATATACATACATACATACATATGTATGTGTAAGTGTGAAGTTCATTAGGCGAAAAGCACGTGTTTTGTTAACAATCCATTACTCGTACTCGGACTACTTGAGAAATACAATGCGGCACCAAAGTTCACAAATATCGACGCATTACTTTTCAGTTGAAACGTTTCACGCTGCGAATGTGTACATGTGTTTCAGAAAAAAGTATAGACACAAAAATATCATTTAGAATTTTATTTTTATTTTTTTTTTCTCAATTTTTTTTTTCAAATTTTGTTTCAATTTTTATTTTAAGTTTTTTAGATTTTTATTTTTTTTTCAATTTTTTTTTTCAATTTTTTTTTCATTTTTTTTTTTTTATTTTAGTTTTTTTTAATACTTTAATTTTTTTTTCATTTTTTTAGCTTTTTTTTATTTTTTATTTGCTTTTTGCTTTCTGACCTTCCGCTTATCTGCCTTATTATTGAACACGTCACACGCCGTCTTCCTTCTTCGCTTCATTGCAATTACACATGTACGTACATACATACATATGTATGGGTGTATGTTTGTGTTATACTGTGCCAATTTCCTTTTCAATTCAATTCGCCTGTTGAACGCGTTAACGTTTTTATTTTAGCTCTTCGCTAGCTTTTTTAGTTTATTTATTTGTTTTTTTTTTGTTTTGGCGGAATAGGTGACTATGAACATGAACTATGAATGCGTATGTGTGTATGGATATATAGCCAATATTGTGCGCGGTAAAGATAAATACCACGTTGTTCGCTGTGTGGCCAAACGCCATGTAGTTATCTATATTGCAAAGGCGGGCCACCTTTAATTTGTTCTTCGGCTTCCACACAATTTTGCGTTAAAACCGATCGCCTCGATAAATATATATGTATATGTACATATTTACATATGTATATAGGCTAGTACATTCTTACTTGCATACACACATACATATGTATGTACATATTCGCACATGGTTACGTCAAAACGCCACGCATTCATTCATCGCTGTTATCATTGACAGTTCTGCTGTAGATTAATATATGATCATACCTACATACATACATATGTACTTAGATTATTGGCACTTTTTAAACATCGCTAAAACTAATATTTTGTGTTTTATTACTATTAAGTTAAATGCTATAATAAATAACTTTATATTGCTTTTTAGTTAGATTACTCGTATAAATCCATTCTTTTCATTTAATCAAAGCAAAATGGTTTAGTAGGGTTTTCCCAAACATACCAACCAATCAATTGCCGTGATTATGGGAGATTATGTACCTACATAGATTAGTGCTTCTTGGTAAGATTAAAGATTTGCCAGCAGACAATATTTTGTGCCAGCTATTTAAATACATACTCAAAATGTACAGTGGTGGTTATTTAATTAGAAACGATGTGCCGGGATCGAAATGTCCTCACTGTGTGCCTCTTCAATTGTATGAATACAACCAATAATGGAATGGATCCTTTTCAATATATCATTTGAAAAAATTTGACTCAGAATAAATAAAAAAAAAAATTCTTAGATTGGGACAACCTGGTTGTATGTTCGTGTGAAGTTTGATCTCCATATGGCAATTACTGTCTGTTTGGCACCTGTTCGTTTAGAACGCGAAAAGTTTGTCTGATGGAATCACGGCTATCGCTGAAAATGTTGCAGTAGTGTTTTGGGGAGCCTACTTTATCAGCAACACAAATATATGAGTGTCATAAAGTATTCACCAATGAAAGTTATAAAGTCATAGAAAACCTCCACCTCTGTTAATGGCAATAACTTCGAAAAAGTTAAAGAAACACTGTTTGAAAATTGTTGTGTTGGCATCCGAAAGAGAGCATAGGACCTCAACATTTCTTGTGGAACCACATATTTTGCTTAAAGGGTTACCTGGGTTTCTTCGGGTAAAAAAAAGCCTTTTTTCAACAATTTTTTTCTCATATGAAAAATTAAATATTTTATTAGAATTTCTGAAATTTTTGGAAAAAATATTTTAAACTCGACCATTGCGACGCCATTCCCGGTGACTTTTCGGAAAAAAGATTCGCCTGCGTTGGCAGGATAACTCCTTACGGGATCATCTAAAGTGAAAAAATAGGTTTTTTAGTTAAAACCTTAACTTTGAACTTGGACGATTCGGATTTAAATAGATTTTTGGCAAACAGTTTTACAAAAAAATGAAAATTTCAGAGAAAATTTAGCGACATTGCATCTCAAATACCTGTGTAAAATTTCATGAAGATCGGTTGAGTAGTTGCCGATAAATCTCGCCAATCGACTTCAAAAACACAGTTTCGAGAAAAACGTATTTAAAGGCGGGGCACTTAGCCTAGCTAGCCTCGAACGCACAAGTTCACAAGGCTGTATCCCCGTAACTATAACTCGGATCAACTTGAAAATTTAGGACAATATTCTGCAGGTGTAGTAGAATAAAGAAAGAAGAAACCGATTTTTAAAAACCCATAAACCCATGTAACCACTTAATGCTTCGGATGTGAAGCGTTTCAATGCTGAACTCGTATCGCAAACCCAGAATTTTTGCAAACACGTCGCCGAGTAAAGCATCATTACTGGTGACAAGATGTGGATTTTTTAATATGACGTCAAGATTGTTCAATAATCTAGCGAATGAGACTCCAAAACTAAGCCGACGCCGAAAAAAACCCGAATGCGCCTTCAGCGAACCATCCGATTCGAGGCTTAATTTAATGTAACCGTGTCCTTTCGGGAATATACCGCTAATTTACTATTCAAGCATGATATGAGCCTAAACATACTAAGGTTAGAGAAATGTTGCATATGATATTTTGAACTGGCTTCCACAAAGTCCTGATTTCAAGTCAATTAAAAGCACAGGGCCAATTATCAATCCCGACATAGAGAAAAAGTTCCGTAAAAGACTTAGGACTTGTTTCAACAAGGCTGGAAGTACCTGCATATTTGGGTTATCATTCCATAATAAGATTGAAAGTGCATCGAAAAGACTGACCTATATTATGAGAAATAATGGTTAAACACCAAAATATCGTCGTTTCTAATTATGAGAAGAAGCTGTTTTTGGTTTTCTATTATCTTCAGTTCGTTTTCTTCAATATTTCGCTAGTTTCATGTTTATTTTATTATAACATGCTTATTTTTATACAACTATATCCAAGTTCTATTATTAATTTTGGTGAATGAAATTTTAGACATAGCAGAAATATAATTAGCTAACTCGTTTCTAATTATAAGACCACGACTGTATATCATTTTTACTTTCCTTGTGCCAATAATAACTCTAAGGTTACTATAAATAACTTGTCATATGCCTAAAATGACATTACATACATTGAAAAGAGCTCAGATTTACTTAGCGGAACTATGGTATTTAATAGTTAAAATATTTCTGTCTCCACTTGACCTATTTCTGTAAAATTGTATAAATTATAAATAACATTAGTAGCTAGACAAAAATAAGTCTATTAAGCATATGAATGTGTGTATGTCTATGCCACCCAGTTGAATTACTGTGAGATTTCCCTCATTGCTGCTCGTCTTATGCGAGTACAGACATTTGTATTTGCAGCTAAATTCCAGCTTAAATATTTCTTCATCTAAACGCACTCACGCCGGGTAAATCGCTCAAATTTCATTATATTAAGTGTTGTACGTCTGATTGCTTCATTTATCCATAACTATAGCAACTAAGCTACATATGTGTGTATATATACAATCTACAAGTAGGTATGCCAACTACTACCAAGTAACAACCTAGTCACCGATCTCTTTCCTTGTCGCTTTTCGAGTCAAAGTCCATCATAATTTATACGCAGTAATTTGGTGTATAACTGGCGTACTAACGACTAGATATAAATAGTGTGACAGAGTTATTTCTGTAAATACATTCGACGCCATTCACATAACTTTATCGCGAAAACTATTAACTATTTGTTATTGTAGATATGTACATATGTTTGCATGTACTTGACTTAGTGAGGAGTAACATCAAAAATATATATGTAACAACAATGTAGCCGGTAGGGCCATAAGTCATTTATGTCATTACTTCTAACAAAAGGGAAACTGTGGAGTAGCAATTCAAAATTTTGCAATTATGTAAAATAATAAAAAAAATGTTTATGTATGTATGTATGTTTTTAATTTAATTAGGAAGGCTATATTCAGATATAAATATGTGAAGTTTTTATTATAGTATTTACTTAATTTTCAATTATTTGAACTGGTTATAAAGGGTGATCCAAGTGAGGCACTTTTCTCAATAGCATTTTTTGACAGATCTTATGGTCAACATAATCGGCGCGTACTATTTGCAACACCAACAACCATCTAAAGACCCAGCATTCATTGTTGATTAATTTTTGACCGAATAGACCAGCTGAGAATGTACACGAGAGTCGATTCGTCGCCGTTCGCTGCAAGTCGGACTGACGTATGGATTCTTTTACGTCGAGATCTTAAATTAAAGCGTACAAAAAGCCTGTGCAAGAACTGAAGCTGCTCGACTTTCCCAAGCGATATCGTTCCGGTCTATAGGCTCTTGAAAAGTTCCAAGAAAATCCGACTTCTTCGAGCCAAATTTTGTTCAGCGATAAGGCCCTTTTCTGGCAAACATTTAGTTAGCATTTTTTTCCAAGTCCTGTGTATAAGTTAGATTCATAAAAACCTCCCAATCGAGCTCCTGGTGAGCGACTACCTGGTCTGGTGTTGTGCTGGTGGAGTACCATTCCTCTACCATTGGCCAAAGCTTCCCACTTCTGGGCGATTGCCTTCTTCTAAAGGTCCAATTTTTGACAGGACAAACACATGAGAGGAGCAGTTTATAATAGATGATTCCCTGCCAATCCCACCAAATTCCCTGGCGGTTAGCAAGGTTTGTGTCCTGGAAAAACCTTGCTGATCGCCAACTCTGGTTGGGTCCCCGCTCACTCGGATTTGACAACGACCGTTCTCGGTTGACTTTGTCGTAAGTGACCCACTTTTAATCGTCAGTAACTATCGTCTTTGGTCTGATTGTGAACGAGGACAATATCTCCTGCTATCAAACAAACAGTCATTGCATTCGCGACTAACTCGCACGTCACTCTTGACAGTCATAACTTTGAAGTCCTAGATTGTTTCTATCTTGGAACCACCATCAACGCCAACAACAACGTCAGCCTCGAAATTCAACGCAGTGCAATAGGTGCTTCTGTGAACTGAGTCAGTAATTGAGAAGTAAAATCCTCTCTCGACGAACGACATTCTAAAAGTCACTTATCATCTCCGTCTTGCTATATGCTACAAAGGCATGGACGATGACAACATCTGATGAGTCGGCCTTATAAGTGCTCAAGACAAAAGTTTTGCGAAAGACTTATGCAGTCGGCGGAACGATGAGCTGTAAGAGAAATACGGCGAGATTGACATAGTTAAACGAATCAAGAGACAGCGGCTACGCTAGCTAAGTCATGTTGTCTGAATGGACGAAAACGCTCCAGCTCTGAATATATTCGACGCAGTACCGGCCGGTGGAAGCAGAGGAAAAGGAAGACCGCCACTCCGTTGGAAAGACCAATTGGAGAAGAACCTGGCTACACAAAGTATCTCAAATTGGTGCCAAATACCGAATAGAAGAAACAATTTTTCTGCAATTCATCACTCTTTTTACAGGTGGAAATTCGGTCAAAGAGGTTTTTTTTGCATAACCTCGTTTCGCGCTTCTGCTTGTGTCTAGCCTTCATTACAGGGTTCCAAATTATTATGCAATTTGAATTCCTAAACATTTTTGAGCTCCTAATCGGAAAAGTGATTAGAGGATGGTCGGAATCGACGATTTCCAATATTTTATCGATATTTGACCTTCCAGGTCGTGCCATCTGATCCATATCGCAGTTATATAATATATTTTTGTGTTTGTTTACAAGATTAACAATATGGTCTACTATTCCAGTATTAAAGCTTTTAACAGTGATGTTCGATAGATCAATAGTATTGATGGGATGGCTGGACTAGGCGATTAGGCTACTTCAAATTCTGTTTGCAATTTTGAAGTTCACCAATGAAATTTTACACAATCATATAAGTTTTTGCGTATTTAGAATGTGGCTATGGGCTCATACGATCCCTTCTTGATGAGATTTTTTTTTCAAGGTTTGGTGCATTAGAAATTTTGGACTCATTGGCCGTTCTTTGTAAAAAAGTAAACACTATATGGAGATGTCATAATATTTCCGATCAGAACTGAACATTCATTTTCTGCATCGTCTGTCAAACCTATGGACTTCACAGCATCGATAACTAAACATTTTTTTTGACATAGGAGAGTCTTTTAAGAATTACGTCAAACGCTCCAATGCTCGATTTGCTTCATCAGTTACTAACCACACACAGTAACAAATCCGATTCAGATTTATTTCAGCAGCAAGATGAGTGTTTGTTGTGCTTTATTGTTTGTTATTATTTCGTATTTTTGTTCACACACACTCACACATACAAAACTACGCAAGTGCATCCATGAATGCCAGAATATTGAGCTTTCTGCACTTCGCTTAAATCTTTGTATGTGTGTGTGTGTAGTACAAAAGCATACCGATCGCAAGTACAAACCGTCGATCGTGTCGCCTCCGGCACTGTGCACTTGCATTCAAACACATACACACACACAAATCCATTGGGGATCCGTTGAAGAAGGAAATTGAAATACAGTCGCAAATTGCACGGAATCGGCAGCGTTGACTGGCTTTATGAATGGGTATTCGAATTTTTCAATTACAAACAATTCACGTAGATTACAACTGATTGCTTTGCAGGCTGCACGGATTTCTGTGCCATTGTTTACTTATTTGTTGTTGTTTCTCTGTGTGTTTGTTTTTTTTTTATTTAAGTGGCCGCGATGTGCGAACGAGGCAATTGCTATGCAGCGGTTAATTGATATTTGCATAAGATTTGTAGACTGCAGATCACTTCTGGCGCGTGTTCTAAATGCAACAATAAAATGTTGCTAAGCGTCGTGTTGCATGCCGCATAAATATATGGTTATTTTTGTTGCAAATTCACGCGCTTATGCGGCAGGCATCAAAGTGTGGCCGTAAAAATAGAAAAAATATTCACTATGAAGTAAGTATATTTTTAAGTAAAGAAGAATGGCTTGATATGGTGGTGTTTATGTATTTTATATATGTAAGTATGTGTGTGGAATTCACCTTAACCTTGTCCACTGTTTATGCATATGTACATATGGAGGTGTGATAACTAAATTTATGGAATTTGCTCTTTACCCATATTCATACTGCATAGAACTAAGTACACACGTACATAAATACATACATATCTAATATACATATGTACATATGTACATACATCGTATTTGTAGAAATTACTAAATAAAGCGGTTTTCTTTTAACTGCAGCTGTCATTGTACTACTTTGTCGATAAGTCGTGCGTTTACTATTACGTACATTTATCGATGAGGCACTTTTTATCAGAAAACAGTAGTGTGTGATGCTAGGTTATTTATACGGAGTTATCATAAAACTGTAATTAAAGTTTGAAAAAATGCACACTCCTAAGTAATTAAACACACATATGTAGTGCTAACTGATTAGAAATGCTTTGATATATTGGAATATCAGTAAAAGTTTTATATAAGTTGATTCATCTTTCCAGGGTAATGATATTACTAATACATAACATATTTCTCTTGATAAAATGGGTTTGTCCGTCCGAACCAAGCATAAAATTTCGCTAGCTCAAAAAACTGCACTAACATAGACAAAACGACCACAGTCCATATTTCAAGTAGGCTGAAAAGTTCGTATGAGAAAGAGCCACTGGTTTGGTTCCAAAAGTTTTGTGTTTATGTCTTCAAAGACACGAGCGTAAATTTCAAGAATATCGGAAAATTAGTTTTAAAATAGAAAAAAAAAATGCATAATTAGGACTACAAGAGTAATTAACACACTGTTTTTTGATGAAAAGAAAAATATAAATATCAGTGTTGCCACTGCTTTGCGACAGTTGAAGCAACCCTTCGTAAGTGATTTTCTAAATCCCGTAGAGGCATTTGGAAAACAGAGCACAACGCGCGCATAAAAGAGACTGTTACAAACGAAAACATCTATGAAGTTCCTTAAATTTATTTCGGTTTGTCTTAAGATGAAGTTGATCGAGATGGCTGACACTCAAACGTTGTCAAAAAAGATGTTCAACACCTTTTTTGTTCATATCGTTCATATACTATATATTTGGGTATGCGAAAACTCACTACAAATCAATCAATTTTTAGTGTCTCAAATCAATGAAAATGATAACAAGGTTGAATGAATCCTCATCCACAGATTTCTCTGAACCAATATTTAGTGTAATTTTGTGCTAGGAGACCCCATGAGAACGATCGACGACACCTTTTTTGAAGGAACAGATAAAAGGAAGAAATTCTTATTCACAAATAATTACAAAAGATTCCTATCAATTCTATTGTGACTCGATCTGAGCAATTTCTTCAATGATTGTACCATTGCTTTGGGCAATAACCCATGCCAAATTTTGTATAAATATCTCCTCAAATGAATAAGTTGGCCATATAAGTACTTGATGTCGAGGGTTCAGTTTTTATGGCAGCTATACACTATAAAATGAGCAGCTTCTTAAAGAGACGATTTTCTGAACGATATCTCACAAACTGCGAGACTAGTTTGAATATATACAAACAGACGGACGTACAAACGAGCTTGGCTAAATCGACCTTAGCTCATCACGCTGATCATTTGCATATTTTGTGTTACAAACTTCGTTGCAAACTTAATATATCCTGTTTAGGGTACAATAAGGTACGGGTCAAGTCGAAAAGAAGAAGAGGAGAGGCGTGGTTCAATTACCTCTTTCAAATGTTGGCTGCGGCTACGTCTGTGATGGTCCATCCGTTGAGTCCGGTTTTCGATGACTCATTCGAGCTTTTCGACTTTACATATCCCCACAAGAAAACGTCTAACGGTGTGATATCACACGAACTTGATGGTCAATCGATTTCCCAAAACGTGAAAATATCTGCTCATCGAAATATTCTTTCAATAAATCCATTAATTGACTAATTGTTGAAACCAAATGTCGCCGAGGTCACAATCTTCAATTTTAGGCATCAAATAGTGATTTATCATGGCCAATAACGGTCGCCATTGTCGGTTATGTTCTCACCGGCGTCATTTTTGAAGAAATATGGACCGATGATACCACTAGCCCACAAACCACATCAAACCGTTGTTTTTTCTAGATGAAGTGTCAGCTCTTGAACCTCTTCATGTTGCTCTTCGTCCCGAATGCGATAATTTTGCCGTTTTACTAACCCATTGAGCCAAAAATGGGCCTCATCGCTAAACAAAATTTGGCTCGAAAACGTCGAAGCTTCTTGGAAGTTTTCAGAGATCATAGAGCGGAGCGATGTCGCTTGGAAATGTCGAGCTGCATTTTGCACGCTTCCAATTTAAGATCTCGACGTAAAATGTTTCAAGTCGTTCCATACGTCAATCCGAGTTGCTGTGAACGGCGCCGAATCGACTCCCAACTGTCTTCGTGTACATTCTCGGCGACGGCTACTATAATTTCTTCACTGCGTGATGGATGTGGTCTATTCGGTCGAATATGATCGAATAATGAATGTTGAGTCTCAATATGGGTGATGGTGTTGCAAATAGTAGACTCAGTAGGCCGATTATATTGACCGTAAGTTCTTTACACAACATGAATGTTCGTATTCCAGGTTAACGATTTATAAACGTTATTCAGGCGTAAGTGTTTCCATGATGAAATGCCAAATAATACTGGACAAAAATAACATGTGAGCTTGACACCACGACTCACGCGTGATCACTCAAAACAAGGCTATTGAAAAAAGTAGGTACCTCTACTTGGATCACCCGCTACAAAAGTTCTTTTCAATGCCAGAAAACAAGATTAGTTTTTCCACTCAACAATTGTTATGCAAATTTATTATTCATTAAATGAATAACTTTCTTAATAAAAAGTTCACTTACACATGTATTTCCATATATTTTATAAATAAAATCGAAATGCAAAGTACTTTTATTATATGTATTCTTAGAACTAAAATGTGCAATTTAAAGAGAATTCCCCTCGCAATGTCTATTCATTGTCTATTTTCTAGTATGGTACACACATACAAAACATACATATTTGTCTACGACTATATACTCATGCCAGCAGCTACGTAATAGCGCACTTCAGCCTCTACCCGATCAGCGTAATTGCCTTCCCTCGTTGCATTAGATTTGTTATCATTGTTCTCAAAATCAATATTGTTTCTTCGATAGTTCTAAATAATCGTTAAGGCTTTCGTGTGCGTTCGTAATCATCTGATTCACAATGCAGCGACTTAAGAAGCTCTTTCAGCAATTATAGCGGCATTTGGTTTTATATTCAATAACTGTATGTTTAAACACTTGAGTGCACTCATACCTCTGTGGACATACGTAAATATTCCCGTTTTCATTTTCTTATACTTAATGGATTAGTATTAAAGTACTTGAAGCCAAAGACACACCTTTTGCTGAGTTAGATTCCGAGCGTGATACCCATTCTTGGCCTTGTCGCCGGGTGTTTGTGTATTTATGGCGTCAGACATGCCGGCAAGAGCCTACGAAGACATTCGTATTTACTCATGGGATATGTACTTATGTGCACATGTCATTGAAGTTAAGTGTTTCAGCTGGAATTTTGGCGTCAGACGATTCAATTTCAGTTGAGTGGGCACTCTGAAACATTGTTTTCGTAGAAATTGGTTAAAAACTTCAATTTTTTTGGGAATAGATGTTTATGAGCATATGTTCTTATGTATTTAAGGTTAAGTGGTAAACTCTGTCGTATTAATTCGATGAATGGACGAAATTGAAGTAAGGAAACAATAATCTAATTAGATTTTTTTTAGAAAATTACTAAAGATTTCAATTAAAAATGTGAGTCAGATATTGATATTGGTTCGGCGATAGCAATCTCCATGTGCGGAATTTTTGTAGGGCTTATCGTTTGCATCACTATCACTTGACCATATATTTACGTTCTATCCATAAAGAGAACATTCTAAGGCAAATGGTAACCGATGTTTCTTATTTTTGCAAATGAGTATGGAGATTTCAATGGATTATTTTAATTTTTTTACTTTGAGTTTTTATCATCATAGACTGGAACACTGTAATTGTATTAGACTTTTTTGGTTTCGTTTTCTTTTTTTTAGAAGCTCAATCGAAGGCGTCAGATTAATCGAAGTTAATATTGAAAGCCCGCTATATTTTGTCTTTAAATTTGATGGTCGTTTTGTTGGATTGGAAAGGGTTTTAACAGTTCTTTACTGGATCTGGCTCTTACGTTGCTTGTGCTCAGATGTCCAATTATTTATTATGATTATGTTGGTCGATGATCTCAGAACTATGGTTCTGGAGAGTGATGATTATCGAGTGCTAGAATTTTCCCGAAGTTGTCGTGTATTACCAAACCCATTTGCTTCGCTTCCTTATCAGTCTATAGAAAGCAGAACTAATGGCGCGGTTGTTTTGGCCAATCATATCGATATTATCTGTGTATCGGCTGTCATAGGTGCCCTCCAAGCGCTCATGGACATTGTCCGTCTCTTCCGTCGGGGCATGGGCGCAAAACAGTGATATGTTGATGGACTTCACCTAGATGCGGATTGTGGCTAGACGTTCATCCACTGGAGTGAATGCCAGGACTCGGCCACGGAGTCTCTCTCCCAACATTAATCCCACACTCCTTTATATGACCACTGTAGTAAATGCCACAAGGACCTACTCGCGTCAGTCCTTGTCCTGTCCATTGCATTTCTTGGACGACGGTGGAGCAGCACCTTCCCAAATAACTGATCGAACATTCTAGGTGTATGTCCTTAAATCGTAATCCTTATTGCTATTGCTGTGGTTGTTATCGAAAGGAGAGTCTCTCATCCCAGGCTGTTTTCTTTTCCTTGAGGGTGTTTTTTGGGGAGCGGGTCCCAAACCCAGCGCACAACCCTGGGGAGAGAAAATACTTAGTCTAAGACCGGAAGTCATGAGGTGCTTGTGGCATAAATAAAAGAATAATTTCTGGTCACTCCCTAGTGGCGCTAAGAGAACTTTCCTAACTTGCGTGAACTTCTACACATGGCTGCATCCTCATATTAATATAAATACATCTCTAGATTAATAAGCCAAGCGGATGAACGAGAAATAATTTGAAAATGCCTTCTACAAATTTTCACCATATTATAATCATAAATTAATATAAAATTGGCTATTTATTGCACACCATGAGTATATTATACTTTAATCATCTGTATTTCTTTTATTATGAAATTCACTATAAATATAAACTGATGAATTAACACTTGAAAATTAGCTCAACTTCAATTCAATTTTTTTTTCATGCGGTTTTTTTTATCCTTTTACTTTTTCTTTCTTAGTGTTGCCAGATGTTACTTTGTGTTACTAATTTGTATGCTCCCAGTTTATTTATGAGTGAAATATTTCAAATGTTTATTTTTCAATTGGTTTCAGTTTTGAAAATTTTTGCACTAATGTACATGCACAACTATATTTTGTATTTGTACAAATATACTGACTATATGTAGAGATATTCAAAAGTTGTGTACGCATGCGGCGTTATATATTTCGAACTCATGATTTTCAATATAAATAAATAAATAATACATAATAAATGGCTAGTATTTGTTGTTCTCCGCAATAATGTTTATGTATTATGTACTATATATTTAAGTACCCATACATACATACATGCCTAAATATGTTTATTTGCTTTTCATCAAATGAGTTCACCTCATTTTTTCGCCTTAGATTTATTAGCTTACGCAAATTAGTTTATTTATGCAGTCATTAAGTGGAAAAAGTACAATTGCTGCTAAAAATTACTAATGCTCTGCGGCGTTGCGCGTATCCCATGGCTAACATGCGCTAGTGTATTTGTGTACTTATCGCATTTCATGCGTCGGCCTTGAGTTATGATTTGCCAATGTGAGTTTTGCAATTAAAAACATCTCTACTCTTCGATAATGGTGCGATTAATTATGTAGATAATGCTGCATGTATAGTACATATAAACATACAAACACACATTTACAGACGTCTGCGCATTTTCAGCTAAGTTTTGTTTATCCTTGAAGAAGATTTTGCCCAGAAGCACACATTCGCCGGAGCATAGTTGGTCAATTTGCAAATTTTTTATCTTATCTTTATTTATAAATAATAGATATTTCGCATGTTGCTCAGCGAAATTCCACGAAACCCACATTACGAGAGTTTGCTCATGTATATTTGCTTTGGAACTACTTTGCGTAGCGCGTGTACGAAAGAATCGCTTGCGCTCAGGTGAGAAAATGGAGCAATTGCTGAAAGATATATGTACATACTATGTATGTATATTCTGTTCCAATTTTTGAATTTAGAATACAGTCACTTGTAATGCAATGAAATTTATGCGTGTTCAATCTATCAACATTTTTTCAGTTATATATTTTTTTGAATTAAAATTAGCATATTATACAAATTGTGCGCATTTCAACAATTTTATGATTTTTTATTTTAAGAATATTTTGCTTTTGTTGTATACCGCTTTAAGATTGATCGATCATGACAGTTTTGACATTTGCATACTAACTAATACGGGTATTGAGCATACTTGGGAATTGGGTTCTTACTTATTTTTGCGCCCATAAAGATATACATTGTGACAAAAAAGTACCCGCAAATTGTAACTGAAACGCAAAAAAGTTGATTATTTATCAATATTTATTTTGTCGCCTTCAAAGTAATCCCCAGCAGATGTAATATACGTGTGTCGACGATTTTTCCAGTCCTCGAAACATTTTTCATAAGCACTTTTTGGTATGGCCTTCAGCTCCTTAAGCGAATTTTGCTTTATCTCTTCGATTGACTGAAAATGTGTTCCGTCCAATGATTGTTGACTTATTTGCATGTCAAACTCATAAATCCAAATCTCGTCGGCAGTTGAAATGCTCTCCACGAATGTGGGAACGGAAATCGCACGATTAAACATATCCAAAGAGACTTGTTTACGGTACTCTGTATGAAAAAAATTCAGCTTTATCGGAACGAGTCGAGCAAGGAAGCGTTTTATACCTAAACATCCACCAATGTCAAGCTCTCCTGCCGTCGCTCTAACGCTTGTCTGACAACCTTCAAGCACCATATCCTTCGTTTTTAATATTTTCATGAGTTGAAGAGGTCAAAGGTGGTAATGAACAAGGCATGTCTTCAACAATCTGTCGACCGTCTTTGAAGGCTTTGCACCACTCGTAGGCTTGTGTTTTTGATAAAACTGAATGAACATAACCCTTATCAATACCAATATTTTTAATGATTCCGCTTACGAAATTTGGTTTGAAATACAAAATTTGAGACAAATTCTCTGTTCGATATTTTTACCAAGATAATTCAATTACAATTTTCGGGTGCTTTTTTGTCACAATGTAGATAATAGCCGGCGCTGTGATATAAAGCATAAAAATCCATGAATTAAATCAAGTAATTCTTAATTTGCTATAATTTTTTAATACTTTTTTTTTTAACTTTTTATTCTATAAAAAATTTAAAATTATCCATCACATTGAAATATGGAAAAAAAATAATTTAAATAGCAGAAAAATTGTATATATTAAAAATTAAAACTGGTTTTATAATATTCTAAACAATTAAAAGAAATGTTTTGTTCATATTTTTGACCGGAGCGCAGCCAGGTGAACCTGCCAGTAAACATTAATTACAAATTTAAAATACACAACGAAAAAGTTATTTTCAGTTTCATAATAAACTGAAGTCTACAGTCTTCTACAGTCTCGGCGATTATTTAAATATAAGAACAAGTCGCTGTGGGACAGGTCCGATGTTCACGGTTTAAACTGAAGCAATTCGGAACCCAATTCTTGCAATTTTTCTAAATCTTCGCAGCATGCAGTCTAAATTGCTTAGACGAATTATATACTTGCTTATCCAACCAAGTCAGACGAATTATATGTACTTGCTTAACCTACTAAGTCACTGGATCCATAGTATTGTATATTTTACAAATATGATATAGTGGTGTTCGGATCGCCACTTCTCTGCTCGCTATGTTGTGAGTAAAGTTGCTTAGTACTTTAGTACATGAGGGTATGCTTGTTACTTATCTCTGAAATATGATTTACGCCAGTTAGTTGGTCGATGCACTAATCCCTAAGCCTTTGCGGATTGAAGACAACTTAACTATTTCAATAATAAAATACTAAATACATAAATTTCTTTAACAAATTAATTTTTCTAACTTTGGTAGAGAACAAAGTAGTTTTTATCGTCTATATTAATTAATTTATTTCGAAATGAAAAACAGCTTGCTTAGTAGGTGATGTCAGGGCTTGTGTATTGATGTAAAAATCCATCAAAATTTTGACGTTCTAAGGCGATTAAAATCATTTTAATTGCAAAGTATTATTCTACAATAATAGAACGGGATATTAACATTCAAAGCTGCTTTCGAAATTGTCACTTTTAGGTGTCATAAGCAGTATTACTAGTCTATAAATTTTAGCTTGCAAAAGGCAAAAAAAATCAAGCGGCATCCGCTTAATACCAGTAAAAAATTATTGGCAATGACTAGAGAATTAGTGTTTTTTGTGTATCCTTATCATATGCTTAAAAAATGCTATATATCAGTTCCAATTGAGATACAAAATTCCTACTGCCTGCTGTCCCAAATAAGCGAACCTCATCTAGAATTTGCCTAAAAAAATATCTCAGGTTTACTCTAAGTTGGTCAAATGGTCGGCCTCGGAACTACCATAGCGGACTGGTGAATGAAACGGGTAGTGTTTTACTCCAAGGCCTGAATCGAAGCGGGATTGTCCACACAGACTTTAGACTTTACATATCCCCGCAGGAAAAAGTCGAACGGTGTGATATCACACGATCTTGGTGTCCAATGAACCGAGCCAAAACTTGAAATTATGTGCTCACCGAAGTGTTCTCTTAATAAATTCATTGACTGATACGATTATTGAAGCGAAGTGTCGCTGAGATCACGAACTTCAATAGCAGGCATCAACAAATGGCATCGCCATTGACGGTTACGTTCGCACCGAAATCATTTCATTCCGCCAGCCCACAAACCACACCAAACCGTTTTTTTGTTCGGGATGAAATGACAGTTCTTGAATTTCTTCAGGTTACTCTTCGCAGTAAATAAGGCAATTTTGCTTTTTTATAAACCCATTAACCCAGAAATGGCCCTCATCGCTGATCAAAATTTGGTCCGAAAACGTCGGAATTTCTCGGAACTTTTCAAAAGCCCATAGAGCAAAGCGATGTTGCTTGAGAAGGTCGAGCGCCTTGTACAAGCTGTATTTTGTACACTTTCAATCTAAGATCTCGAAGTAAAATGCGCCAAGTCGTTCTACAAATATAAGCCAGTCCGAGTTGCTGCGAACGCCGCCGAATTGACTCTCCACATCTTCGTGTTCACTCACAGCTACGGCTGCTATATTTTCATTACTGCGTGCTGGACGTGGTCTATTCGGCCGGATATTATCCATTAACGAATGCTGGGTCTCAAGATGGGTGATGGTGTTGGCAGTAGTACGCTCAGTAGGCCCATCTCACACGTGATCTGTCAAAAAAAGGCTAATAAAAACGCACCTTTACTGGGATCACCAATTAATTGAAACTTAATTCAACGCCACTTTTCCACTTATTATAGTTTCTTTTCACTTTGAACAGTGCTTCCCAAAAATTTAAACTTAAGGTTTTTATCTTCGTTCTCAAGTTCAACGCCTTCAACCGGAGTAAAAGAAAATAATATAGTATCCAACAGAAATATACCAGGAACTACAAGTATAATCCAGTATTAGGGGGTGTTATTGAATGCCACTCTTGCATTAGTAAATCTTACTAAATTGTTCTGTTTGGTTTGGATATTAATTGCATCGGTATTTTGTAAGCATTCCAGTTCAGTCATTCTCTATCAAAATTTTTAAAGGTTCAAAGGTAGAGACATATTTAAGAAGGGTTTCATAGATGTTTCATCACGTAATAAATTGTGGTTCTAGCTTTGTTGGTGAGTGATCGGTCTGCCTGTTATTAGCGTGATTTTTCTCAATCGTCCAAAAAACGTATGAACTGATCTTGATACTAAGCATACCAAACTAACACAAAAATTTCGATGTGCTTAAATACTCTGAGGAAAACGTGGCGCGCGGGAATAAATATAAAGCAATTAAAAAATTATCTACCGGCATCACTTCTGAAAAGAAAACTGAAAATCTACTTATATTATACGTTTGTTTTGTGACATTGCCGGTTATCCCCACAAAAGGCATAAAAATCATTGTATGTCTCATTATCATCTGCTTGAAACAAGATCTCTGCAAGTCGGATTATACAGAGATGAGAAGGGCAAGCATTATACAATTCGTACCAGAGTTATTAAGTATGGATTTTTTGATGCTTTGGCACTTTTTATATCATCCGCTTGAGCGCTATAAATTATAGCGCATTTTCGGTTTTTTCTTACTTTCCAAAGAAGGCACTTTGTTGTTATATATGTATGTATTATATTTTGGTATAGGTATATTCATATATCTCCATTATGTTTACACTCCATACCTCATACGCTTTATTAAATAATTATTATTCCACTTACAGGCCACGAATGTCATTCGTCCGCGCTATTACTCCTCCGAGCTGGGTATACGCGAGAAGCTCTTCATTGGCGTGATGACGTCACAGGACAACATCAATACTTTGGCGACAGCGATAAATCGCACCACAGCGCACTTGGTGAATAAAATTAAGTTTTTCATTAACGCCGACAATGTGAAAACGAACTATAAGCTCAAGAATATTGTCGGCTTCACAGACACACGCGAGAGTCTGCGACCATTCCATGTCATAAAATACATTGCAGATAATTATCTCGATGACTACGATTACTTTCTGATTATGCCAGATACGGTGTACGTGGATGCACGTAAACTGAAAGCGTTGCTTTATCACATCAGCATCACTTTCGATCTATATATGGGTGCCAGACTGGAGCAGAATATCGTGGATGGTGGTGACAGTGCGGCGGCGGCGGCTGCGGCGTCCAGACGTATCTCGAATTCCAATGGTGTTGATGATCTCGGCAGTCAAAGTGATCGTAATTACTGTGATTTAAATGCCGGCATTTTGCTCAGCAGCAGCGTCATACGCAAGATGCGCAACAATCTGGATTGGTGTGTGCGTAATGGCGTCAGCAATGTGCATAGCGTCAATATCGGTCGTTGTGTAAAGTATTCAAGTAATTTGTCCGGATGTCAGACAAGCTTTCAGGTGAGCGCATACTTGACTTAAATAGATCTCTACTAAATAGTAGTAGTTAAGTGAATTTGTAAATATTGTATATATTATACATGCCTGTTTACCTTTTCCGTAATAATTGTATGTATAACATGATCACAACTAGCTCGTGATTGAAAATATTTAAGTAAAATAGGTAGAATTATTCGAAAGAAGCAAGCTTTGCTTTTGCGAAATATTTCCCTAAAAATATTAATGATGATCTTCAACGCATTGCAATCGAAAATGGGCGATGACATAAACTTCAAAACATAATTCAAGCATGCACACGTCGTACTAAGCAGTAACCTTCATAGAACTCAGTGAAACCAAATTTAGTTGACAACAAGGAATAATTGAATGTTAACACGAGTTAATGATGATTGCAACAAATAAGTATTGAAGACAGGCGTCAGTTTGACAGCGGTAGCATTATAAGTACTTATAAATGCAGACTGCGTTAAAACGCAGAAGCCTTACGTTATATAATGGGTAGACAAAAAAGGCGCGAGTTGCTGCGAAAAATATATGATAATATATATAATAAATAGAAATAGAAATATACGTCATAAATATACATGTACATATATATTAGTTTAATTTCCTTGTCAAAATAATCGATACGCAATTTATTTCAAAGATAATAAGTTGCAATGTCATCTTGTTTCATTTTATATTATTAAGATAACAACTCTACTCAATCAACATAATATCAAACAAAAATCCTCACATCACTTAGTGGCGCTAGAAGTTGTCGAACTTCAAATTTGATGTCATAGAGATAGCAGAAAAGTAAATAATTTTCTATTTTTTTTATTTTAAAAAGCTAATTAGGTCGATATTGTAAATACAGTGGCATACACTTACTCTTAAAGCTCGTACATTGAAGTGAAGGTATAATATTGACCCTTAACAAAATTCCCACAACACTTGCGGACTTAGCGTCGACCTAGTAGGGAAATGTACCAGTTTACATGGGTTGCATTTTATAAAGCGTGATGCATTTCGTTGTTCCCTACTTCACAGAAACTTCAAATTTAATGGGGAATGTTTATTATCATTCGAAAGAACATTCTTTGGCATTTATTTTTTGAAGATTATCTCTTTCATATGTTGGCCGCGGCTACGTCTCAGACGGTCCATCTTCTGTTCAGATCAATTTTCGATGACTCTTTCGAGCATTTCGACTAGTAACTGGCGAATGACACGCGTGATGTTTTGCTACAAGGCCTGAATCATTGCAGGATTGCCGCAGAGACTTCAGACTTTACATATCCCCACAGGAAAAAAGCGAACGTTGTGATATCACAAGATCTTGGTGGACCATCGTTCGGTCCAAAACGTGAAATTAACTGCTCACCGAAGTGTTCTTTTAAAAATCCATTGATTGATGCGATGTGTGGGAAATGATACTCCTTTGTTAAAACCAAATTTCGAGGGTTTCAGGAGCTTCAATTTTCGGTATTAAATAGTCGATTATCATAGCATACTGACGGTTACGTTCTCACCTGCATCATTTTTGATGCGATATATACTCGTACCAATGATTCCACTGGCCCACAAACCACACAAAACCGTCATTTTTTCTAGATGAAATGGCAACTCTTCGTCTCGAATGCGGCAATAAGCCAGAAATGAGCTCATCACTGTAGAAACTTTTTATACTCTCGCAACAAAGTTGCTAAGGAGAGTATTATAGTTTTGTTCACATAAGTCCTAAAACTAAAAGAGTCAGATATAGGGTTATATATACCAAAGTGATCAGGGTGACGAGTAGAGTTGAAATCCGGAGGTCTGTCTGTCCGTCCGTCCGTCCGTGCAAGCTGTAACTTGAGTAAAAATTGAGATATCATGATGAAACTTGGTACACGTATTTCTTGGCTCCATAAGAAGGTTAAGTTCGAAGATGGGCAAAATCAGCCCACTGTCACGCCCACAAAATTTCGAAAACCGAAAACCTATAAAGTGTCAAAACTAAACACTAAAACTAAATAAAGACATTGAAGTGAAATTTGGCACAAAGGATCGCATTAGGGAGGGGCATATTTGGACGTAATTTTTTTGGAAAAGTGGGCGTGGCCCCGCCCCCTACTAAGTTTTTTGTACATGTCTCGGAAACTATTATAGCTATGTCAAGAGTCATTTCCTTCAGACATTTCCATATACACTTCAAAAATGGAAGAAATCGGATAATAACCACGCCTAGTCGTTAACCGACTAACAAAAAACGTCAGAAACACTAAATTTTACGGAAGAAATGGCAGATGGAAGCTGCACCCAGGCTTTTTTTTAAATTGAAAATGGGCGTGGCGTCACCCACTTATGAACCAAAACCCATATCTCAGGAACTACTAATCTAAATAATTTACAGCAAAATAAAAAAATATGTAAATGACGGATAACGAAATCTCGATTATCACTTCATCATGCGAGAGTATAAAATGTTCGGTGACACCCGAACTTAGCCCTTCCTTACTTGTTTTATATATTATATGGCCCCAATATAAAATTTTAAATTTCGAAGATAGGGCGTAAAAGATTGAGTGTAGCGTTTGCTGTATGGCACGTAGCGCCGTCCTGCTGGAACCAAATTTTGTCCAAGTCTTCCTCTTCTATTTACTTGTAGAAAAATTCGGTTATCATTGCGCGATATCGCTCACCCTTGATGGTTACGATTCCTTCTTCATTTTCGAAGAAAAATGGGCCGATGATTCCACCAGATCAAAATCCGCACCATACAGTGATTCGTGCTGGGTGCATTGGCTTCTCGACGATTACGTGCGGGCTTTCTGTGTCCCAAATACGACAATTTTCCTTGTTAACATAACCATCGAAGTGGAAATGAGCCTCGTCCGAAAATATGATTTTTCGGTAGAATTGACCATCCTCGGTCATACGATCTTCTGCCCAATCTGCGAACTGTAGAATAGTGAATAGCGACCCATTTCGTAAATTTTAGACTTTTTGCTGAATACGAGTATCTTTTTACGCTATAACTTTAGTAGTCTTATATCGGTTTCAGCAACTGAGCAGCTTCTCTATGAGAACAAAATGTGCAAAATTTCAGATAGAGGTCTCAAAAACTGAGAATACATGGCTAGATCGGCGCAGCTAGTCATACTGATCATTTATACCTTAAAGGGTAACCGACATTTCCTTGTAAGTGTTACAAACTTAAAATATACCTCCTTTGGTTCCACGTAATGTCTTTTCTAGTGATAATATAAAAAATGAAAAAAAAAAAACAATATAGTCTATACTTAATAATAAATTATACTGGCATGTTAAAAATATCAAAGAGTTGGTCTGATAAGGATGGTGTGACGTTTGAACTGTAATATCGTCACGTGGCCGTGAGGCATTGATTAAGAATCTCACTTTGGCCAATATTTTCAACGTTCTACAGTGTTTCCAATACTGAGATAACGGAACTGTGAATTAGCCATAAAAATGTAATTCATATTTATACCCTGAACAGGGTATATTAAGTTTGTCACGAAGTTTGTAACACCCAGAAGGAAGCGGAGACCCTATAAAGTGAATATACATATATAAATATGTATAAATGATCAGAATTTTGAGCTGAGTCGATTTAGCCATGTCCGCCTGTCCGTCTGTGTCTGTATATATGCGAACTAGTTCCTCAGTTTTTCAGATATAGTCTTGAAATTTTCATTTTCTCTTCAAGAAGCTGCTCATTTGTCGGAATGGCCGATATCGGATTACTATAGCATATAGCTGCCATACAAACCGAACGATCTGAATCAAGGGCTTGTATGGAAAACTTTTGCATTTGACCAGATATATTCGCGAAATTTGGTATAGATTATTTTCTAAGGCAACAATGTAATCTCCGAAGAAATTGTTCAGATCGGTTAACTATAGCATATAGCTTCCATATAAACTGAATACATAGTTACTAACAGAAATGCACCTGTGAAGGGTATATTAGCTTCGATGCAGCCGAAATTAACGTTTTTTCTTGTTTTAGTACGACGGAAGTATAAAATTGCAGGTATTTATAGATTTATATTATATAAAACATACATTTTTTTAATAAGATCTCGGCGATTTCTGTCCTTACCAGCAGATTTTCGGTTTTATTTACGCCCTCATTTGGCCAATGACCTGTTAACCATATTCCCTCTTCAATTTTTTCATTCAGATTATTTGAATATTTTTAAGCAAATATTTTTCTGTTATCTTTCAATCAAAAATAAACCGAATGGGTGAAAAAACTGCCGACATATTCTTCGCATGGTCATACGCACAGGCCATTGAAAGGCGTTAATCAAAAAGCTCGATCGGCAATCTTCTGTGTGCCAGCGAATGGAAAGAAGTGTGATGACAGCAGAATTTTGGACGCATGCTCTTGACTTGTGAACATTTACATACATACATATATACGCAAATGTGATTATGTAAATCTGTGTATATGCTAGGTGTGCGTTAAAAAGTTGCTCGTGCCACGCTTTTGCGTTTTTCGTTTATCATCAGCTATATTTCGGTCTTAGTTGCGCTTTAATTCAATTTTATATTTTATTTGTTCTATAAATTATGTGTTGACTTCCCGAGTAAGCATACACACGCAAACCAGCAGTGAAATTACACAAGCCTAATCAAACAGTCAGGCGAACAGGCCAATGGACGGGCGCGTAAATCAAGTCATGCCACTTTGCGACCACTCAGTTTAACGTAAATACTAGTACATACATACATGCATATGTATGTATGTCGTAATGTGCATAGTAAGTGCTTGTAGTTATGCATACGCTGTTAACAGACAAGACAATTCGATACCGTTCCAAAAATATGAGGTGAGAATTCGTTGGTGATCTTTTATACGAGTTCATTGATTTATTGCTGACCCTGAAAATATGTAGCAAGAAGCAACGCCACCAAGCATTTCATTACAAAAATAAATATTGCAAGTAAATATACGTACATTGGTACATTTGTATATACATATGTACGAGAGCCGACCAATAAGTACTTAAACTCGGGCCCGCGCAATCATCACAGAAGAAACTTCTTCTTCTTTATTGGCGTAGACACTGCTTACGAGGTTATAGCCGTGTTTACTAAAGCGCGCCAGTCGTTCTTCGTTTTCGCTGTGTCGCCAATTGGAGATTCCAAGTGTAGCCAGGTCCTTCTCAACTGATCTCTCCAATGGAGTGAAGGTCTTTCTCTTCTTCTGCTTCCACTGGCGAATACTGCGTCGAATACTCTCAGAGCTGAAGTGTTTCCATATATTCGGACGACATGACCTAGCCAGCGTAGCCACTTTCTCTTAATTACCCGAACTATGTCAATGGCGTCGTATAACTCGTACAGCTCATCGTTTCATCGAATGCGATATTCGCCGTTGCCAATACGCAAGGGACCATAAATCTTACGCAGAACCTTTCTTTCGAAAACTCGTAACTCAGACTCATCGGTTGTTGTCATCGTCCAAGCCTCTGCACCATGTAGCAGGACGGAAATAATGAGGGACTTATAGACTTTGGTCTTTGCTCGTCGAGAGAGGACTTTACTTCTCAATTGCCTACTCAGTCCGAAGTAGCACCTGTTGGCAAGAGTTATCCTGCGTTGGATTTCCAGGCTGACATTGTTGGTGGTGCCTACCTATCCTGTCTGCTATGCGCTAAATCGGACACGGAGTTTTGTTTTGAAGAGGTGACCATGCATTTTAGACGAATTCAGATAAAGCAATATCGATCGGTGTTTCGATTCTTGTTTTTCGAAGAAATCAAATATTTGAAACCAACAGCAGAGTTTGATGTTGTTTAAGCCCAATCCGAAAAATTTTGTGCATCAACGAAACAAGAATCGACACCGTAGGCTACAAACCCGCAGAAACAGTGGATCATCCCCAGCGAGCCTGCCCGGGAAAAGACGAATCTAAATGGCCAGAAAGATGGCCGTTTTCTGAGATTCACAAACTTTGATCTTCATAGGCTATATAGAGAAAGACTAAACGGTCACAGGACTCTACTATTCGTTGTTGAATTACAGAAAATATGGTCTTTTTGGAGAAGAGAAAATTATGTTTTACGATGACAAAGCACCGGATCACACCGCCGTCGCCGTTGTCACTGCTAAATCGTTGAAATAGGCTAACATCCTCATAACTCTCCATATTTGGCCCCGGCACCCCAGTCAGAAATATGAGACGCATGAGATGGTTACTGGAGCCACATAGACGCACTTTTCACAAACCTAAACATAATATTTTTTATACGGATATCCTGTAAAAAGTTGGACCAGCGCCGTTGAGTTAAAATGATGCTGTCTTAAGTCACGAATTTTCCTTTTTTTTTCCTTTTTTTTTATTTTTTTATCCAGTACTTATCGCACCGCCCTCGTACGTGCATACGTACAAATGTATTTATAACAGTAATTTCTTGAAATTGTATCCCAACAGAGTTCTCTACTCATCCACACTGCCAGTATATTAAATTTAGAATTTGATAGCAGAGAATTTTGTGTCTTTCTCCGCGGAATTACCAAGCGGCTCTTGAAGACGGCATAAATCGTGTGGTACTCTACACGACTAGCAGACGCGAGGACAGACAGGCAATGCACGGCTCAGTCAAGTGTCGGCGGCCGCAGCCGCTCTACTCAACGAATACTTAAATCGAGGCCGACTGGGCATTTGGCTTCGGCTGCTCAATTAAATGTTAGAGTACTTAACTAATTTGCATCTGACGTTTATTATTATTCGTTTTCTTCAGTTATTTCTGTATTTTCAATTAATTTTGATTGCTCGAATTGCCGGCGTTGATAACGGTTTGGTGTACTGCTGGTGAGTCAAATGCGCGGGGCAACGTTGTCGGCTGTGGAGGCACGACTGCGCGTCTTCCGCGTGTCTCTCAAGTGCGCGCTTAGACTGGAGCAATACTCTGCGCTTTTGCGCGTCGCTCGCGCTCGGAGTGCAATCGCCAATCGTCCGTCACTCGTTCGCGCATTAGTTAATGGTGTTTGCTTTGGCATTTGACATGCTTAATGTAATTATCGTCAAATGTATTTGCACTCTACAAATTGTTCAAGCGAAATTGCAATGAGCCGTTAGCTGGCGAGCTGACGAGCTGGCGCGCTTAATTAAAAAGCAAGCTGCTGATTGCAAGTTTTATTGCAACGATTGTGATCTCTTGAACTGCGCCAACGGCTGCGCGCTCATCGGCAAAGGTCAATGAAATGCATACGCGGCGGCAGTAAATATTGATTACAAAACAATTTGTTTAAAATTCATAATAATTCAACTTAATTGTATTACTACAAGCAAGTTTAGATCGGTCTTGATATAAGCGGATAATGAATTTTAATTTATTATTGCACTTAATTCTTGAATCGTTAAATTTTAATGGCAGAAAATTATTGTTTGTCTGAATAGCTCAATACTTTTACGAGCGCCACATTTACTCGTTGAAATGATTATAGATATATGCATATGTATTTGTATAAAGTATTATTAAATCTTCTACAATTAACGTGTGGTTTTGTGCATCTCGAACAAAGTACGAGACTTCTTTGGATCGCCTTGGAGCACTTATCGCCATTTGGCTCAAGGCAAATTAATTGGCCGAGCGTTGACTCTTGCTTGTATTTCTTTGGTTACAAACTCTTTGCAGTTGTTTTGTTTCAAGATTTGGTTGCGTATTTTGAGAGGACAGGCTTCAAGCCAAAACATCATATAAACAGTATTGATTTGATTCACCTGATTTATTTACCATCGTATTTGCTTTTTTCTGCTGCTAACACTACAAATGTGGAGTGTAATTTCCTCTTTTGGGCTTTTCTACCAAAGGAGACCGATAGGGACGCTCTTTGGCATTTCTCTTCAGTAAGGTTTGCCGTTTCATAATGGAGAGAGATATACGATTCAAGAATCAGTCGAAATTATTAAAATTTACTACCGAAATTCGGAGTCAGTGGCCTCAACTTTAATAATGAGACAAAGAAGTGTCCGTAATGTCAAGAATGTTGCTGCCGCTAGCGCGCCAATTGAGGAGGACCCTAGTCAGTCTTTCATACATCGTTGGGCTTCTCTTTGACGTCATCGTGGAGAATTTTGGGAAAAGATCTTGGCTTACATCCTTACAAGATCAAACAGAAGCCGCTTGACTACCAGAATAGTGGTATGTTCGTAAAATGGCCTAAGCCTAACTAAGCCTAACTTGAAAATTGTCCGGATTTTCATCGAAAAATCATCCGTAGCGATGAGGTTCATTTCTGGCTGAATGGCTTCGTCAAAACGCAAAATATGCATTATTGGACAGGCAGCAATCCACACACATATCACATACCTCACGAGTCACCATAGCGTCCCGAAAAAATTACGTTTTGTTGCGATTTATGGGACGGCGGCATCATACTGGAAGTTACTGTGTATAGGAATCGCTACCGCTCAATGATCACCAAATTGAATGGTATGAATTTGGACAATATGTGGTTACAGCAGGACGGCGCCACAAGCCACACAGCGGGTGTCACAATCGATTTATTGAAAACCAAGGTTGAACAACGTGTTATCTCACGAAATGGCCCAGTCAATTGTCCACCTCTGTTGTGCGATTTGACGCCGTTAGAGTATTTCCCGTTGGTCTACGTCAAATCTATGGTCTATGCCACCAAACCAGTAGTTCGTACGAGTATCAAAAGTGAAATTGCAACAGTATCGGCCGATTTATGCTTGAAAACAATCGAAAATTGGGTTCAGCGTCTGGACTTCTGCTAGCATGCCCATGGTGACCATGCAAAAGAAGTCGAGTTCCAACATAGTGTCATCGAACGGACTTTCACAGGAATAAAGAATTTCAGCACGCTGTTGCTAACTATACGCCAATAAAGAAGAAGAAAAAGGGAAGTTAATGTTACAAGCAGTTCCAATTCCGGATTACTTGGTTTTGAAATGACTGTTACATGTCACTTATATTTGCTTTCTCTCAAAATATATTTTACGGAATGTAACATATCGAGCTCACAAGATGTATTAGAGGACAATCAACCACAGTTTTGACAGTTGTCACAACTCCTTCTCTCCTCTTCTTAAGTTTAAAAGGTTACAAAGTTATACCTCCGTATTGTCAAGCCACACTAAAGAAATTCAAGCAATAGTTGTGCCAAGTTTCATCGCGATATCTCGCTTTCTACTGAATTTATCCTACATACATATGTATGGTTGGATAAGAGATTAGTCAGAAAGTTTTAAAATAACTGCATTCCTCATTTCAATTCAAATAATAAACCACAATACTTGTAAAAAAAAAACTAATTGTCCTAAATATAAAATATAATCGCTTACAATTTTTTGCGGTTAGGGCTTCATACATATGTTGGTTGAAAATGATTACAAAAAATGAAAAAAGTATGGTATATATCAAAAAAAGTTGAATATCAAGAAAAATTATTTATCGTATACATTTTTACAGTTCTTAAAAGAATTTTAAGTATATGTTTTGGCTACATCTAATTCTATGGGGTATTTGCCTGGTAGAGGGGGCTAGTTAAAACCACACTCGCTAAGCAGCAAAAACGTGTTCAACGAGCTCTCTTTGGCATCCGTGGTGCACTACGTACAACGCCAATGTTGGAAATTAATGCCATTCTACAAATAGCAGCCGTGGATATAGCAGGCAGATGCATCGTTTGCAGATTCTCTATTATTATTATTCTATATCACTTCGATTACTCCTAGCGATATCTTCTCCGAGCACATACATACCTACGAGGGATATGTGTGTAAGGAGGAGTTGCTGGAAAACCTTTCTCATTGATGAAGAGCTTCGCTCAAAGGGAAAGATGGAGGGAGAGTCTTCTGTAGAGAGTTTTTAATTAACTCTTGTATCAGACTGCTGGAACACCAAAGAGTGGCTTCTTTTAGGAAGATTTGTATCTACTCTGACAGCAGAGCTCCTATACTGGTCTTGAGATCACTGATAGTGAGCTTCAAGCTAGTAAAAGAATACATGACCATTCTAGCAGTAGCATCAAAATCCATATTAAATTTTTCGGGATACCAGGCTGCAACACAATCGTCGGTAACCAAACACCCGATGAACTTAAAGAAAGAACACCTTTACCCAAATCCCATCATGATAGAAACGAGCAGGTGTTTCCCTCTCTTCGTGTACTCGTGCGCTAAATCTATTGGCCTTGCGAAAGTCTTCTGGCCCAGAATGGAGTATACAAGGTCCATGGAACTACTAGTTATCCGCAAGGTTGACATGGTCCCAATGATAGGTGTTCTAACTGAATTCTGTCTCACTGATACTCAAGCGGGGAGACTACAAATTTTTGAGGTCGAATTGGTTGGAGTAGATATTAGCCGCCTCAATAAATTTGTAGCAGATTATAGGCACTTTGTTGATATACGACGGTCTTTTTGATCAATACCTAGGAATTCTGGGCAATGCTGTTGTAATAGTTATCTAATCCTCGGCAGGCAAAGAGTTGTGGTTTGACTCCAAGAACGTCATTCACTGAGAGGGAGTCGGTGAAAGCGTTTATGGCTCCACTGCGAATTGCAGTCAGGTCGTGTCTGAAGTTAGTTGCGTTCGAAGCCTGGTCGGTGTATTGTCTTATGTCTTCGACTTAGTTAGGGACGATGCTCCTAGGAGACGATTTCGCTTCAAGCAGTTGACTGCAGGGATGCTTTCTAGGAAATCATAATGGAAGTCATGCTGCCTGATGGAGCTCCTATGAACTTATGCGGTCTTTTATTAGCTACGCGAGGTGAGTGGCCGCGAAGCATGGACCCATGTAACTCGTGATCCACTCCCAGTGTGTTAAAGGCCTGAGCAGCTCTTAAACTGGCTCCATCCATTGCATGTATTAGACCTAACTGAGGTGGAGTTTTGATGGAGCCTTTTAGCGCAGACGCAGCAGAAAAATTCCTGCGGGCACGGGTTGGACTCAATGACAGCACGAGTCAGGAGGATACGTAACAACCCTGCTGCAAAGAGTTACTCCAGTGATGACAAACTTAATCTAAAACTTACCCTTAACAATCTGGGTTAGATCTCCGAAAAAAAACCGTTCTTGGCCGGATAAAATCCCGGTCAATTCCGGTAACGTTGAACCGTCTGTCATGGGCAAACGATCTAGTTTTCCATGTGAGACTATTCGTGGCCTCACGACAAATCTGTTAATATCAGCTATATCAAAGGGCAAAAAAGCTTTTTTATCACGTTCCTCACTTAACACTACTTCCTTGAAAGCAAAATAAATGGAACAGGGTTGCCAAGTCAGAATATGAATACAACATTTGTTCTCCGGTTTGTTCAACTCAAAATTGGTGGCCTTAGACTCAGTACTTTTTCAATGGAAAACAAACAGTAAAAATGCCTGCACGCCACAATCGAAAACAAATATTCAAAAGCAAACACACACGATGCATAATGTTTACCATAAACGCATTTTTATTTGTATTTTTGCAAAATCATAAAGGCTTCCTGCTGACTCATTATTAAAATTCGAAGTTTACGCCTTTTGATATGACCACTACCCCGCACACCGCTAAGACCGATATTTGATGATTTAATTTTTCTGCCAAAATGATTACGCACACTCGCACTTACATACATACATACATATGTATGTAAGTATGTACATATGAGTAGATATTTCTTAAGTTCTTAGATTCCCAGCATAGCTTATAGCGTTCTACTTTGGCTATCTAAACAATGGAACTTCTCTTGCGGAAAATTTGTTAAAACACAAATTCGAAACAAGGCCCCCACGTGTGTGCCTAGAATATTGACTTCATAGTTGAGGCATAAACATTTGTAAACAGAAAGCGATTGCTCTTGTTGTTGCTGTTGTTGTTGATTTTGATCTTTCGCGCATCTATTTACTTTATGGCAAGCATAAAATAGCGCGAAAGATGAAATGCGAAGTTGAAGACACACACACAAATCGTTCACAACGCGTGAAGATTCTCCAAAAAGTGCTATCGTCAAGCGCAGCAGCAGAAGAAACCACACAAAAAGGAGGATTCTTGGAAATCATTAAAGGTCTGTCGCCTAGTAAAAAACAGAAAAAAGCACAGAAGACCAGTGTCGCGGCAGCATTTAACTCAAGGTTAACATAAAATGCTCATAAAGCGCGTCCATAACTCGCAAAAGTTTTCAATTCATTGCTTTAAAGGCGGTTGAGCTGGCGCAGATCTCACCAGCCCACTAATAAAGCACAATTGTATATGGAGAGCGTGTGTATTTGTTTTGAAGCCATATGCAACACAGATGTATGTATGTACATATGTACATACATACACATGTACGTAACCATGGTATTTGCATACATACATAAGTATGTGTGTATGTACTTAGCTCACAGTACCACAAATTTGTTAAAAAATATACTAATTATAGCATCGGACTGATTTTTTTTTTATATTTGCTACTCAGGTCCAAAGGCGTAAACGAGATCAGCTTATGGCCCTTCACTTTGTTTTCTCTAACAAAGTACTTCCGGTTGTGTTTTAAAAATGCCAAATCTATCCGGTATAGTAAATACTGCTCAATATTCTCGGTGCATTGATAAAAAGTGGGTACATGTTACGTATGAAAAGATATTTTTCTTGATCTTGATCATTCAGTTTGTATGACAAATATAAGTATGCTATAGGAAATTGTAATTAAATTCCCCGAGTAAACGATATTTCGAAAAAAAGGTATTTTGCTAAGTTGGTAGGACTGTCTTTAATTACTTTGCCAAATATTAGCGCGATTTGTCAACCAGTTTGTGTACAGCAGCTGCTTAAGTCGGTACACCTCATTAGCGCGATGCAATTTTTCCAAGGGATAAAAATATCGAAGAAAGAATTTATCTAAATTTTTGAATTTTTAACCAAATTTCGTAACCAAAATCGTTGCGAGTGTTGGAAAAGGCTTACAATGATTCGATTTTATCAAAAACAGAAGCCTTCAAAGTCGGTCGAGACATCGTTTAAGACATGCCTCATTCTGGACGACCTTCGACGTCTTCAACTGATGAAATAATTAAACAAGTGAATGATATGTTTCTTGAAAATCGTCAGGCAAGTGTTAGAGAGCTGGCAAGAGAAGTCCACATTTCTAGCGAGTCCATTCGAATGATTTTGGTGAATATTTTAAGTATGAAACGCGTTCTTGCTCGACACGTCCCGATAAAGCTGAAGCTTATCCAAAAAGTGTACCGGTTTCTTTGGATATCTTTGATCGGACGAATTTCGATCCCAAATTTATTGAGAGCATTATAAATGCCAATAAGACATGTATTTATGAGTTTGACATGCAAACAAGTCAACAATCATCGGAATGGAAGAGAAAAAAACGAGTCGAAACCAAAAGATCCACGCTAAAACCGCTCAAAAATCAAGGTGATGCTCATTGTGTTTTCAATATTCGAGGTTCGGTGCATCATGCATTTATTCCTGAGGGACCTTAAGGAGTTCTATTTGGCCGTATTGAGGCGTTTGCCTGGGAACATCCGTCCAAAGCGGTCGGAATTGTGGAAGAACAATCAATGGATTTTACACGATGATAATACACCATCGCATGGAGCCACGATTTAAACCAAAAAAAGCCAAAAACGCAATGAATACTTTCAATCAACCACTGTTGTCATAAGTTTTAGTTCCGTATGAATTTTTCTTGTTCCGCAAACTGGAATTGCCGCTTCTTGGAACCCGGTTTTAATCGATCGAAGAGATAAAATAAAATTCGCTGAAGGACATCCCAAAAAATGCTTATGAAGTGTTTCGAGAACTGGAAAAATCGTTGACTTATGTGTATTGCATCTGGTGCGGATTACTTTGAAGTCAACAAATTAATAATTAAATATTTTGCGTTTAATTTAAAATTTCCCAGTACTTTCCGGGTACAATTTCGTGAAGATATTTTGACAAATAAAAAAGTTTTGCTTACATGGACGGGATTTATTTGATTGTCCAGTTTGTAATACAGATAAATGGTAAAGCAGTCCGATGTCGGCGCTTCCGACAAGTTAGCTGCTCTTTGACGAAAATAGCACGTGTGCGAAGTTTCAGACCGATATCTCAAAAACTGAGCGACTAGTTCGCGTGTATACAGACAGATATAGTCATAGCTAGATCGACTCAGTTCGCCATGCTGATCACTTAAGTCAATGACGTTTCCTTCATGTCAAACATAATGTACCCTGTTCGGAATATTACAATATTGCCGAATTTTGAAAAGAGCAGTGTAAAAAGTAAAAATTTGGACATAATCCACGTATTAGTCTTATTTCAATTGTTTATAATATTTTTTTGGTCAGGATTATATGACTGATACCATAAGTGGTCAAAGTCGGATCTTTGAAAAAAGTAAAAATTTTATATTTCAAAAATATTGGTGCGATTTGAAATTTTATATGCAACAGCTTTGATATAGTCTTTACTTTTTTAGAAAATTACTTTCTGTGTTTTACAATGATGTGTTCAATAAACTAAATTTCGAAATTCAAAGGCAAATATTTCGATTTTGAAGGCTATCTTCGAAAAAGGCGGCATTATTATTTTTACCTAAGACTCAATCTCTCGAAATATTGGTTTAGTCCAATAACAGGCCTCAGTTATTCGAAAAAGGCGACAAGAAGTTGATCCATGGCTTCAATTTGCTCCAATCAAATGAAATTAAGCGTGTTGTGTGAGAAGGATAACTCAAAAATAGATCTTGGTTTTAACTATATATATAGAGACAACCGTTTACGTAAACCGAACTGTCAAAAGATGGTTTCAGTATCATCGAATCGGATGTACCGCCGTTTGAATTTCTAAAAGGCAAAAAAGTTGAAGTTTTTCGATAAGAGCGCTGGAATACTCGTATTCCTGTGAAACTATATTCGATGCCATTATGTACGGAACTCGATGCCTTTTGCATGACTACCACAGGCACGTTTGCAGAAGTCCAGCCCCTGAACCTAATTTTCAAAGGTTTTTAAGCATAAATCGGCCGATACTGCAGTAATTTCACTTTCGATATTCGTACGAAGTTCATAAATCGTCACTGACTTTTTGGCATAGACCAGAGCTATACGTAGCCCCACAATAAATAGTATAACGGCGTCAAATCGCACGACCGAGGTGGCCAATTGACTGGACCATTTCGTGAGATAACACGTTCACCAAACTTGGTTTTCAATAAATCAATTGCGATAGTCGTTCTGTTGGAAGCACATATTGTCCAAGTCCATATCATCCAAGTCGGACCAAAAATATTCGGTTATCATAGAGTGGTAGCGATTCGCATTCACAGTAACGTGATCATCACGAAAGAAGTACGACTCAATGACGCCGCATAAACCGCACCAAACCGTATTATTTTCTGTATACAATGGTGACTCATGGAGTTCGTGTGGATTGCTGCCTGACTAATAAAGCATATTTTGCTTATTGGCGAAGCCATTCAGACAGAAATGAGCCTCTTCGCTGAAGATGATTTTTCGATGAAAATCCGGATCATTTTTTGTTGCTGCTCAGTCCATTTCACGAACATACGACGTTTCTGGTGGTCAAGCGGCTTTAATTTTTTCATCAATTTGATCTTATAAGGATATAGCCAAGATCTTTTCGCAAAATTCCCACAACGACAGAAATGCCCAACGCTTGAGAAGAGAGGGTGATTTGGGTCTCTCTCAATGGATGCGATGGCGGCAGCAATATTCTCGACACCACGGGCACTTCTTTGTCTCACTAACACGGAAACATTTTGTATTGTGTCTGTGGAATCAAATTTTTCCACTAGACACTCAAATTGACGACCATACATTGGACGTGGTGCTCTTATAGTTTAGGCCACTGACTGAATTTCGGTAGTAAGTTTTAAAAATTTCGATTCATTGTTGGATCGCATATCTTTCCATGATGGAATGGCAAAACTTACTGAGGAGAAATGCCAAAAGAGCGGGAAAAAATATGGCCTCGTTTGCTGTCCCTATCGTTCTACTTTGGTAGCGTACCTTACCAAAGGAATTAAACCCAATGCTTATGTCAACCAAACTGTTTTCTGGCTTTGCAGATTTTTTCGCACAAATATTTTAGTATTAAGTCAATTTTTAATACAATTTTTTCAGCAATGAGATAATTAACCGCATTTCACCTATATTTTCAGGGTGTACATGAAGACATTTACGGTTTGCAGTCACACATAAAACTTTTCAAGGATTTAAATATTCTTGCCAGAGACGAAGCGTTCCGAAAAGCGGCTGCTGTGTATCCCGTGACATCGATGGACGATTTCTATCGACTGCATGCCTATTATTCGCGGGTAAGCACTCTACTTTACTTGATTAAAAAAGCACCAATGCTGACAACGAATGTACTATATGTACAAATATGTATTCAAAACGGATATAATGTATTTACTTTTTTCAGCATCACTTAGAACTGGTGCAGCAGCGCAGCTTCGATTTGGAGCGCAAATCATATCAAATAGCTAACGGTTCAATATCGAATAACATACTCGAAATACGCTGGCCACTCGGTGTGCCGCTTGGTTCAGCGCCCGAAACGCGACATGACATCATAACATGGCACCTCATCAACAGCACACACATCTTCCTACCCAACGCCGAAAATATCGTCGAGCCGCTGAGTCACACCGACAAGTTGGATTTCGACAAAGTGCTTGAAATTGCAATTGCCTACGCCAAGCGGAAACATCCACACTTGCAATATGTTGATTTGCATACGGTTTACAGGAAATTCGATGCAACGCGTGGCATGGACTATCAGTTCCATTTAAATATGCGCGACACCACACGCTACTCCGACGAATTGGTGACGCAGAGCTTTCAAGTTGTTAAGCCGCTCGGACGCGTCGAGGTGATACCATCACCATATGTCACCGAAAGCACGCGCATCGCCATAATGGTGCCGACTTTCGAACATCAGGCGACGGATGGTGTGAATTTCATAACGGAATATGAACGCATTTGCATGCAGAATCAAGACAACACATTTCTGCTGATGGTAAGTGTAAAGAGAATGCATTGATTTTGATTGTTGTTGTTGTAACGAGTGTCTAATCCACGTTAAAATGGCAAGGACTTGACTTTGATAAATATTTGCTTTTACTTTACAGATCTTCCTTTATCGCTACGACTCCATAAGCAAAGGTGAGCAAGATCCCTTCAAAAGTCTCAAGACGCTCGCCTTGGATCTATCCACAAAGTACAAAAGCGATGGCTCACGCATAGCTTGGGTGTCCATACGACTGCCGCCAATGCTTAGTGATAAGCCGCCGCCACCGGAGGATATTATGCTCAACTCCATATATGGGCGCAATGATATTTTAAGCGTGGCAGTCGCTGATCTGGCCCTGCCGAAAATCGGCCTGGATAGTCTGGTGCTAATGGCCTCCACAGATATTAGCTTCAAAGCGGACTTCTTGAACAGAGTAAGTTTACAGTTACACAACGGTAGTTGGTATGCATTACATTAACATTTCCATACCACCCGCAGGTGCGCATGAATACCATACAGGGTTTCCAAATATACTCACCCATCGGCTTCATGATGTATCCCTGCCGACTGGCGCACTTTTGTAAACAATGCGAGAGCTGCGATGTGAGCCAAAGCTCTGGCTATTTCGACAAGTGGAACTATGATCTAATCGCCTTCTACAGTCGTGATTACGTGCAAGGTATTTTTCATACCCAAATATAACAACACAAAATCACTTTTCACCTGCTCTAATGCTTCTAACCATTTCAGCGCGCAAATTGATTGAGTCAACATTGCCCATCACACGCACCGACAATGACATTGAGCTGCTGCTCAGTCGCAGCGATCACAAAATCAACACCATTTTGGATATGTTTGTGGCGTCGCAGCTGTCTGTGCATATACTGCGCGGCACCGAGCCCAATTTGCGTTATGGCTACGCGATCAGGAATCATATAAGTAAAGGTGGCGAGGTGCCAACGTGTCCGGCGCTACAAGCGAATGTCGCCGCATCGCGTAATAAGGAACAACAAGAGTTATACAACGAAATACCACAACGTTACGATGCGTTGCGCGCTGAGCATGACACGGCGCAGGCGTACGGCCTGGACAGTCGCAAATGCATACACCTGGCGTCGCGCAAACAGATCGGCGACGCCATCATACGCTTCGAGGATCGTAGTATTCTGCATAAATAGTTAAATGTACAGTTGCACAAAGCAATAACGGTTGAATTTTAACGAGTTAAAGAAAATGTGCACGCACTCATTGTGAATGAGCGTAGTGTCTGAGTTTCTTTTAACTTTATTTTTAATGCCAGTTTCGCTACTGCGCAGTCAAACTGCGCGCGTCAAATGCATGTTAACACTTTAATGCTCAAACATTTGCATGATTATGTAAATATTAGTTTAATACTAGCAAAGCTTTCGTTTAAGCATATTTTATGTTTACTTTCTTAAGTAAGGAAAAAAGTTAGAGCTTTTGTAACTTAGTCTACTATGCCAAAATGCTTGAATAATTTTTTTTTAATTATATAACATGTAAGTTGTGTGTGTATTTTAGTTTTAATTAATTTATTATAATTATTATTTTATTTTTCGTATTAAAACGGCTGAGCTACAGTTGATTCCTATCGATTGCATGTAACGAAATGACTTTTTTGTATGTAATTATGTAATTTATCAGTACATTAGTGCTAGCATACAAAAATCTAGTGTAAATATGTAGTATGTAATTTTGTAAGTGGCGCAGGAACTGTTTGTATGTAGTTATTTTGTATGTATAATGGCTGTTAAGTGTGTTTTAGCTACGTCAACGAAGTAGAAATATGCCCGAACTTGTCCTTTCCAATTGCAAATAACTATTTATATATTTACATAACTACGCATACATACATATATACGTGATAATTTGTAAGCAAGCATTTTTTCGTGTAGTTTGGTGTACAGTTACTAATATGCGACTTTCAAATTGCACCCTATTTGTTAGCCTCTCGCATGCATCCTATCATTTTAGTGCCTTAAGTATTGTATATTCATCTCGCCATGACTGCCAAGTATTCAGTTTGCATGAAACGTGTAATTTTAAAACATATAATGTATGTACATACATACATACACACATATGTATGTTAATATATTTTTGTAAAACTGTTTGTAATTAAATATTGTACGTAAATGAATTTCATTCCTTACGTAAAAAGGAGAGTGCTATATACATACAAACATGTGTATGTATTTACAGTTTCCGTTGTAATTAAGTGAATTTCCGTTTCTTTCTACCTCTTTCACTTTTTCCATAGGAAGCTACAAAAACAAAATATATAAAAACTAAAAAAAATAAAGAAATTTGTAAATAGTTTTATGTCTAGTTTTAAAACAGAATATTTTAGATGTTATATTGTATGATTAAAGGTGCCAAAGCTTTTAAATTTCGATTAATATGCGCTAATTTGTTTTAAGAAAATGAACAACGAAATATAAAGTATTATATTTAGTAATAAACGAATTATATTAACAGGGCTGCAAAAGTAAACAAAACGCAAAGATTACGTGCATAAAATAGTTATATAAATACTTTTTTTTATTTAAAACTCATATATCAAAAAAAAATAAATGTAATTTCACACAATTTTATGTGCGAACTTTTTCAATATCGCACGCACGTAAAGCCTACGAAAAGATATTCGATATTTGTTGTGGCAGTTAAAAATGTTGTGGCTAAAATTTTTTAGTATAATCTATGCAGTTTGTAAAAAAATTATTTATTATAATTTATACTCATTTTTATGCAAGAAATTATGTGTCAAACGTCTGAAGTCACAATAACTCATAAAATTATATGTAAATGTATATTGATTTGTAGAAGTTTAATAGAATTTTCATAAATTTATAAATTAGTGCCTAAAGTAACATAAATTTAAATTTCACGGCTGTCGAATATCTGCATGTGTATTGCAGCGCTTATTCCTAATACCAATCTGCGTATACATACATAAAGGTTATGTTTCGTAAGTAAACACGAACACAGGACACTAGAATTAGCGGCGTAAAACAAATAAATAATTAAGCTGTTTAAATTATTTTACATGTGTATATCTATAAAATAAACTTTGTTATACATACATACATTTGTATGTACATAAAACGCAGCTATAATTTCGATACAAGCTAATAAAATAATATTAAAAACAAATAACGAACATGTTGAGTAAATGCCTTTTATTTGTCATACATTGTACGTTAAACATAACAGTTGATAGCAGCAGCACAACAATTATGCACAAATGCAAGAACAATGCATACGTACAATGTCAGTGACAAAAACAACAAATGCACTATGTGTAAACACTTCAGTTTGACGTTTAAATTAAATTTAAAAAATAGTGTTGCATACGCTAATGCAATTTAAGATTGATTTAAAAGGAAACTGAGGTCGGTGTTTGGTGCAAATTCAACTTGCTCCTTATTGCTGCAAAAGAAGAGTGTAAAAAAAATTATTTAATTGATTTAACTTTACATAACTGCAAAATATAGTTTACTTACGCCATAAACAATTTCGCATTGCGATCGCCTACTAAAACGGCCTTATCGCCTTCCACCAACAAAGCGGTGCCCTCGCGTAAGCCCAACACCGGTTTTTTATGGTACTCAATAAATTCGTTAATGCGTTCGTCACGCGTCTCACCTTTATGACGTGTCGCTGCGTCGGGTTCTAGATAATGTGGATTGATGTTGAACGGCACCAAACGCAAAGCGTCAAATGTGGGTGGAAACGCCACAGGCATATCGTTTGTTGTATGTATGGAAAGTGTGGCCACATTAGTGCCTGCACTAGAGCCAATGTATGGTATACCCTTTTGGAGTACACGTTCACGTATTATAGGTATTAGATTTTCATCGTAAAGCGCTTTAAGCAATACAAAAGTATTGCCACCACCGATAAACAGCGCCTCCGCCTGCAGCACTGCTTGTATGGGATTCTGTTTAACGTGTAGGCCTTCAACTTTGAAACCCCATGGCGAAAGTGTATTTTCAACAAGTTCTGTGTATTTGTTGTAATCGTTCTGTGCGTAGGGCACAAAGAGAACCGTTTTCACATTGCGCCTACACACAAAGTATGTAAAAGTATATTGGCTAAAATGTATAGTGTGTTATGGACAACTTGTACTTACTTAGTTAGAAATTCCTTTAAATGTTCCTTCGCGTGCTCCAAAAATTCATAACCATGTACGCGTGAAGAGGAGAGCAAGAAAAGCGAACGCGGTGACATTTTTACCAGCAAATTTTCTAAATTTTGGAAATACTGTTTGAGGCTTCGTGCAGAGCAAGTGCTTTGTGCTGTTTGTGCTGGTGTTCGCGAAACAAGTTATTTACGTGCAGACAAGTTTACTATACACTTAATTTATGAGAAATAATAAAAAATACTTTTAAAGATAAGGCTTATTATCGATTTTGTTTATACGAACAAGAACAACAATCAACAACAATTGCAGTTGTTAAGCTTTGAGGAGTGAAATCAGCTGGTTTTCATATTTGTACTGATAAGAGAAAAACCGATTGTCTGTGCACCCGGTAACCGATGCATTGACCAATGTTGTTTCTTAACCGTTTTTTTTTTTTTAAATTATCTTTCCACAAAATAAATATTTTGTTAAAATTTGATATTATTAACAAATAAGGTAATTTATTCATTTTAATTACTGGGTTTAAGCACAACCATACCATTTTTAACCCTGAAATCGGATGTTTTACCAAAGACGGGACTTAAATAATTATATTTGGATATTTTTGAATCATAGTATTTTTTTGTAAAACTGAACGTTGCCGAAGGTCATTTTTAAAACTTTTCTCTTAGGCCAGCGCCATTGTGGTCCTGAAAGCATTGCCTTGAAGAAATACATATACTTAATAACTTATAGCTCTTTTAAGAGTTAACCGCAAATGATAGATAAATTTACTATTCGTTTTAATTTCCGTTTTATTATTGACTAATTTCTGCTTTTAACATATATTTTTAATAGTTTTAGCAATAGCACACCTTACTATAACTTTTACCACCAGCTTTTCTTAGGAGCATACTTTTCTCTTCAAAACAAGAGTGCATAATTGACATAGATACAAATAGATGTAATAACAATTCAAGCACAAATTTAAACATAAAATTTGCGTAATATTTGTTAAAAGATATATTTTCACAGTACATATCACAAAAGTTTAATATAGGTGAACATAGGTAGCGTGTTCAAGCAATACTATGCTTGTATATTCCTTTTTCACCTTAACATTCAAATATATTAGTTGCTCTTTTACGAAAAATATTAATTTGTTTGCACTTTGATTTTGTATTTTAAATACTTTAATGCATATCCTTGCCCTTAATATCATTATCAAATATATGCACACCCAATTCTTTTTCACACCTTTCAATTTGAGTTATATAATCGGCCAACTGTTTTTGCGCATCCACTTGTTCAATAAGGAAATTTGTTTCTAAAAAGTCACTTAAATGTGGGTCGCTGTGCTCATTTGCCAATGCATGTAACGCCAACAAGGACTTGACGAAGGGGAATAAAATATTATGTTACAAATACTATATGCACAGGTTGAAAAAGTAATGGAGCTCACCTCGTTAACCGTCTTTTCCATGTCCAAAGCTTCAATTAGCGCCGCTTTGACGGTTGTGAACTTAAACTGCGGCGCTGGTATCTCCTCCAAGCATATGGTGCCGCCACGTTTGTTCATATATGTCATCAATTGAGCTGCGTGTTCACGCTCTTCCAAACTAGCAGATTTGAAAAATCCATAAAGTCCAGGTAGGGCGACATCGCTGCGGTCGAAATGGTAAGCCTGTTAAAAATTTATATTTTCATTACATAGTATGTATGTAGAAACAACATTTTTTTGTAAATTAAACACTATGCTTACCATAGCCATGTAATCGTAGCTTGACTTTAATTCCAAATGTATTTGTTTGTTAATCGCATTTTCGCATTCGCTGGCAAAATTTTGTCGCACCATCAAACACATGAGACGCCGGAATTGTAAACGTCCGGCGAAATTCATAATTCCAATTGGAGCTCAAATGACAATTTGATTTTCTTACTTTCAAGACAAATGATGTGAAAATTAAAGTTGATTTTTATAGTTTCCGTATTTTGTAAATTTGTACCAACAAATTTCCTGCCTATGTATGCAGTTGCATAAAGTGACAGATAATTGACAGGACACGCTGCAGCAGATGCAATGCGCCGGTGCAAATTTTTTTGTTTACACATATTTTACAAATAAAAAATAAATGAATGTTTAACATTTTTTACTCCCTTAAAAATAGAACAACTACAGTGTTTGAGGCGATTAGCACACATTTTATTTCAGTTTTTCATGAATTTATGCGCTTAGTATTATTTTACCACATTACATCTTTCTTTCGTAAATATGTAGGTATTTTTTTTTTTGATTATTTGCTTCGATATTATTTTTATTTTCAGCATATATGTACTTGTAGTATTTTATGCGTTTTTATTACGGCATGATTAACAATTTTTTATTAAAATCTAAATAGGCACACTTAATTCTCCAAGATTGAATTTAAAATATTCATAGATCTTTATATTTTTATTAATAATATGTTATTGGTGTTCGAATGACAAATCTCTCATCATTACGCATTTTGTTTTTATAAAACATGTATGTTTTTTCTCTTTATAAGACAACAGTTTTCAAAATACTATGTAACAATTATATCTTCAAGTCTTACATAATGTAACAACTGATACACTTGTTTCTAAGGCATTATTAGTAAGTATCGTTTTTTTCATTTCGTAATGTAAGCCTTATATATTTTTTAACTCACTGCGCTAAATTTCTTTAAAGCGTTTATAGGAAAGTTAACTGTTTATTATAAATCGTTTACTTAACCACTATTTGCATTTTTTCTTCAATAATTAATATTTTACAGTTCTGTAAGGAAGTAGCCAATGTACGAACCCATTACTCCGGCAAATCCAGTATTCTGGACACAAATTCCGAAATATCCGTGTCGCGTTCTATGTGTTCCTCAATGAATTCGTGTTTCAGCAGCTGTTCGTAATTGGGACGTGCTTTGTAATTTTTCTGCAAGCACTTCACTATAAAGTCTTCGAATTGGGGTGAAAATTTACCAGGTTCGAGACGCGGTGGACTCTCATTCACCACCTGTAATTGTTTCAACAATTTTAAAATTATGCAAAATTTATTTGCAAAAAAAATACCTGTTTCAGTTGTTCAAATGGTGTAGTCCAGTGATTGTATGGAAATCTGCCGGTTGCCATTTCAATCATACTGATACCCAGCGACCAGACATCAGAGCGTATATCATATTGAGCAGGATTGCCTTGTGGATCGATGCGCTCGGGTGCCATGTATGGTTTACATCCAGCATCAATCGTTTTTGCAACAGAATCAACCAAGTAACCTTAAGATATAAACATTTAGTAAAAATTATTTCAATATCAACATCAATATGTGACATTTAGAAGCATTATGCAATTGCTTTCGTTTCAACCATGCTGTAATAATGTAAAACATATTTCGGCATTAATTCCATTAATTTTTTCTGCTTACCTGAAATACCAAAATCGCACATTTTTACTTCACCACTCCGGTTGATCAAAATGTTTGATGGCTTTACATCGCGATGTATAACTTTTAGTTGTGCATGCAGATAATGCAACGCATTTACCACCGACATGGCAATCTATAAGAAAACTTACTTAAGAAAATCTTTTTAACCTAAAATGCATTTAAGTACGTACTTTGCCCAGCACACTTTCTTCCATGGTTAGATTGTTTCTAAACACCTTTGGGTAAAATTTATCCAAGCTTGTATCCATTACTTCCATACAAATCCAAACGTCACCTTCTCGGAAAAGTGCACCATAAAAATGCACTGTGTACGGGCAGTCGCTTGAACGCATGGATATGTCCAAGTCCATAAGTAAGCGTTTCTGTTCATTTCGGTTTACTGTCGCTGTTATGCGTTTCACAGCCATTACCGTGCCTGTCTGTTCATGCCTCATTTTTTCCACAATACCATAAGCTCCACGCCCCAAATCGGCAATCTTTTCCAAGCTGTCTGCATTGATTTCGAATTGTTGATTACCTATATTAATTGTAGCACTCGAGTCTAAATTTCTTGGCGGCATACTGCGAGTAAATACATAGATTAAAATCAATTATAACAAAGTTCTATAAATAAATATTTAACATACATTTCCGGCTCGGGTTCCTTTTGGATAACGAATTTGAAACCGGGTCTTTGCCTTCCAGCCATTTTTTAAGTTATAAACGATTACGGCGTACAGGTGCGAAATAATTTTTACCAAGGATGTAGGAATTTCTGCTCAATCGACCTTTTCCGACCTTATGCGAGTTTTGGTTGAACTTTTTGACTTCCAACAATTTCTTTTGTGGTATTTTTTGAAGTTTTACCGTCCTAAGCCTATTTTGAGTTTTCCCAAATTTGGAATTTTCGCGGCTCCATACACATTTACCTATTATTTTCTGATTGGCTTTCTACCTCGTTTCGTGTGGGCTCGCGCTCGCAACACATTAACTTACCCCAAATGTCACTTTTCTCCTAATTTGGTAATATTTTCTAAAACATTTTAAAGTGCAAATATTCGACACACTTTATTATTATATTTTCATTAAAAATTTGCCGCCAATATAAACCGATCAGTATTTCTTAAACTTATCCTTTTCCAATTTTTTCGCCGATTCTCGGTTCCTATCAAATAAAATCTTGCAAAATTTTCTCGTTTTTCGTTTCGTTGTCTCGTTCGATATCTGCTTGACTGCTGTTTTCGTGCTGCCATATTACTACGTAGAAAATATATAAAACAAGGAAAACGACTTTAATCACAAGGGTTAATTCTGAAAAAATATAAAATTATATTTTTATAGATAAAAATCACACGGAAAATCGTTATTTTATTTGATTAGAAAACATAATAATTAGAAAAAGTAACAATATATTAAGTTTTATTGTAATAAACTCACGGACAAATCATTTCCATCTTAAATTCAACTAGTTTGATAGCATAAAGTTTATATATACATATATAGAGACACGGATATAGATTTATGTACTAGGTAAATTTAATTTTAGCTTTTAATGGACAGTCCACTTAAATTTAAATCATCATTATTTCCATCTACAACAAAGTTAAATTTAAAACCACCGCCAGTTAAATTTAAGTCTTTGGATATGTTTGAATTGTTTTCGTTTTTGATATCCGTATCGTTTTTGGCATTCGTATCGCTTTCGGCTAATTCAGAAACAACCGTACCGTTTGGAGTTGCAAAATTAAAGCGGAACTCTTTCCCCGTTTGGATAATGGCAGCTTTTTTGAGAAAGCTTGACTTTTTATTTGCTTCCATGGTTTGTGTAAATTTGATTTGTTTAGCCGCTAAAATAAGAAAAAGAACAAAAAATAAAGTGCAGAAACATAAATCAAATGTATATTTGCATACCAAGAGCCATCTTCTTTTCTTCTTCTTTCATTTTAGCACGGTAATCTCCCAATGCGGCCTTCATAACCTGGCGCTTTTTAACAAGTGGCGCTGTTGAACTTTTAAGCACCCTTATATTCTTCACCGTGTCATCGGCTGTGATAGTAACTCAACAATTTATTGATATTCAAATGATTTGGGCAGATAAATACTGACCTACTTTTTGGGACAGCTTTCCTGAATTAAGTGCATTCTCCAACTGTTGAACACACCAACAAAGTTCCAATTCTATTTGTGCCTCATTTTCAAGTGTCTCCCTGCGTGGTGCTACTAATGGAGGTGGCTTTTGGAAAGATTTTGGCTTTTTTATTTTGCTCATCTCCTTATACTTATATTTTTAATAAAATCAAAAGATATTCTTGTTCGAACTAAATTAGACGACTTGTATTGTGGAAATCAAAACAAAATATTTTGACGTTTTGTTATGCCCCAACACATGTTGTAAAGAATGTCATTAAATTTTGCTACTTGAACAAATTGCTAAGTTATCGATTATAAGGATATATTTGCTGCTCTATTCTTATTGCCTTGTCTATCATATTGACATACTTTATTCAAAAATTTTATTTATTTTTAATAATTATATTATTCTATTTGTGTTCGATTTAAAAATAAAATTATAATTTTTATAATTACTTATCGAAAAGTATTTCAAAAAAAATTATATAGATGAAACTAAATGCAACCCTGTGGTTGAAGTTTTCTTGACAGCTGTCAACTCAATTTTCCTTCTTTTCTTACAAATCGTCTTTGGAGGTGGGTGCATTTTTCAATTATTCCCAAATTATTCTAAAAATCTAATAAGTTATTATTTTAAAATATATTTCAGATTTCCATCCGACTTTGTATTCATATCTAGAGATCAGCAAACATGGTTGCCGTAAAGAAACAGGTATAAATTGATTTGCTTTTATTGACACGTGGTGATCTATCCCGACGCCTTTTTTTGAACATAACCTAACAATGTGCATTTTTCTTCTGTTTACAGAAAAAGGCTTTGGAAAGCACCAATGCCCGTTTGGCTTTGGTGATGAAATCGGGCAAATATTGCTTGGGTTACAAACAAGCTTTGAAGACCTTGCGTCAAGGCAAAGCGAAATTGGTGTTGATTGCCAGCAACACACCAGCGTTGAGGTGAGCCGCACAAGCATCCATTTGCAATGTGTAAATAGTATTACTTGCTGGAGCCATATGGAGTCTTACGAGACTGAGAAGTATGCTCCCACACAAGTTTCCCATATTTGTTTGCATTCTTTTAATTATTTGCAATGGAAGCTATGGAGTGGATACTCTCAGACCATTGTTGCATAGTTCTCGAAAATTTGCGGTTTAAAGCTACCTTGCAATAACAGACATCCAAATGGTTCCAGCGTGGTAATACAGGTAATGAAATTTTTTAGTTTCATTAGCTTTTAATTGCTTCTAAATGATGAATGTATTATAATCAGACCTATTGTGTTGATATACAATTACTACTAGAGACTCTTTCTGAGATGGCTTAATGCTTATCGCTCAGATCAATTGTATATTATATATTTTACAAAGTGAAATTATTTTCTTTTAGGAAATCCGAGATTGAATATTACGCTATGTTGGCCAAGACCGAAGTGCAACATTACAGTGGTACCAACATCGAATTGGGTACCGCTTGCGGTAAATACTTCCGTGTGTGCACAATGTCGATCACCGACCCTGGTGATTCGGACATCATCCGCTCATTGCCAGATAACTAAATCCAATGATTGTAGTTTTATAAATTAAAAAATAAAATTTTTAAAACAAATCTGTTTGAAATTATTTAGTGTGTTAGTGACAGGTCTCAGGGTCTCTAAATTAGAACTAGGTAGTAAATACGGAAAGTAGTGTATTTCCGAAAATAAATTTTTGGGTTTTGAAAATGAACGATTTGCATTATTGGTCTAATAATAATTTAGATTTTTTTTACTGTATTCGGTTTTTGATGATCTCGCAGCTGCGTATGTAAACTGGTATTAAAAGGCATCTAAAATTTATAATGAAAACTACCATACAATTCTCGTCTGTGTGAATACGTCTATATGTTCCTATAAAAGTCAGTGCATTTTGATACAACCCTGCGCAAATGTTATTTTATGTCTTCTCCTTGGAAAGCTAAACAACAAATTTTTACAAAATTGTAATAAACAATAAATCGAAAAAGATGTTATGCCGATTGTGCATTAGTGATTGTGATCACAATTCTTTAGAATTATTTGATTCTGGTGGAAAAAATACAACAATTTACAATGTTGTTGCGAAGTATTTTGAAAACGAGGTATGTTCTTAAAATAATAGTTTCCACGCCTCATAAAGTGTTTTTGTATATAAAATCCATTAGATAAAAAATATGGACGAAGTAAAAGCAGAATTAGATGCTGAACAGTGCCAGGGAACCACACAGCAAACGTCACAGGTGATCTGCGCGAACTGCTGGCGGCACATAGACGATTTTCATCAATGGCAAAAAGAATTAGTAATCTTAAAAGATGAACGCCTGAAATTACTACAGCAACCATATCAAAGGGAACTGGTGGAGAGTGTTAAATTGGAAATGGAAATAGATGTAAACAACTTAAATATATATGAAGAATCATTTGCTGATGACACATGTGATAACGACGACTATTTTAATGAAGACACTGAAGATCCTGTAGCTATATGTGAAGCCAAACTCTCAACGGCGCCAAAGAAATTACCTCCCGATGAAGGCGTAGAAAATGTTGCAAATGACGATAATGACAGTCTCTATGACGATATGCCATTGTTAAGAAGAATGAATTTAAGGCAAACAAAAACATCAGCACCAACTAAGAAAAAGGCTGGAAGGCGAAAAAAATTGAAAAAAGTTGTCAAGAAAGCTTCCGATGTAGATACTGATTTGGATTATAATGAGAATGAAGATAAGGACGAAAATAATAGTGTTGAAAAAGTCAAAGAGAAAAGCTCCAAAACCAAGGAGTTTGATGCCTTTATTGCTCAGCATTTCAAGGATAAGTTACCATGTGAATTGTGCGGTCATCTATCTGCTGATTTTACAGAACTACGCACACATTTCCGCGAAGTGCATAACAGTAATAAAGGCTATGTATTGTGCTGCAAGCACAAATATAGCCAACGGTTTCACTTCGTTGAACATTTGCAAGTGCATTTGAATCCACAAAAGTTTCAGTGTGCCGAATGTGGCAAATGCAGTGCTAATGGCAGGAGTTTAGTGGCGCATATGAATTCTATGCACAAGCCTGAGTCATTAGAACGTCGTTTCGAATGTGAAGTTTGCCATAAAAAATTCGCAAAATTACCTATACTGAAAACTCACATGGAGACACATGCGGAGGGCAATCCTGATCACATCTGCAAGGAATGTGGCAAAGGGTAAACATATTTATTATTTTTCATTATGTATTTATTTGTCAAAACATCCGCTTTTCTGCTATTGCAGCTTTATTTTAGAGAGCCGTCTTAACATTCACATACGCAATGTGCATAGTACAGCTTATCACAGTGTTTGTGACCAGTGTGGTAAATCTTTCCGTGGACGCTATGCACTGAAATATCATTTGCTTGAGCATGATGGAGCAGGCAAACAACTTTGGCCTTGCGATCAATGTGATGCCAAATTACATTCCAAATTTAGTTTGAAACGACATAAACGCATAACCCATCATGACGGTTCCACCGTGTACGTGTGCGGCGAATGCGGAAAAGTAGCTTTAACAGAGGATGCATTAAAGTCACATAAACGTTACGTACATCAACGGGAGCGTATACACAAATGTACGGTGTGCGATAAAGCGTTTAAGGCCTCAAAAGTGTTAAAGGTATTTACTCGAAATATGTCCATTATTTTTCGTAATTATTAATATTACACTCATGTAGGAACATATGACAACGCATACAGGCGAAGACTTGTATCAATGTCCACATTGCCCACGCACATTCAAAGTGAATGCTAATATGCATCATCATCGGAAGAGGAAGCATCCAAAAGAATGGGCTGAAAATCGCAGACACCGACCAATGTCATTCAAACATATGGACCTTAACGCCATTTCAAATGAAGTGGTGCTCTAAACTGAAAAAATATATACATTTTGCATTTTCATAAAAATAAAAAAAAAATATTTCTTATATTATGATTTTATCAAAAATATTAGTGAACACTCTAATTTAATTATGTTGGTCCGAAAACTTTAAATTGCTGTCAAATTTTCTAATATAATTTATGTCTACTATTATGATTTCAAATAAAAATAAACCAAAGTATTTTCATCACGCAAATCAAGAATTAATACAAGTAATAATATTTTATTATAACTGATGCTCAATTATGATGTTTTGACTATAAAAGAACTTTCTGAAAATAAAATATCCAATACCTCGGGTAAATATGTTTTTTCATTTATTATTTTGTACAAAAATTGAACACTAAGGCCTCTATCTTATTGTTGGATATGTTAAGTGCAAATACTTTTTTGTTTTATAAAATGATTAAGTACATAAAATGCTTTAGTATAAAGTTTAACAGGTTAAATACTTGTTAATTTTTCACTAAAATTTATAAAAATCTTGATTTTTCACTAAAATTTATAAAAACACTTTGCTATAAATTGCTTTGTATAACAACAGTTCTAGAAGCACACACACACATGTACGCTTACTATTGCTAATCCACCTTGTAGTAACACTCATGTGCATGTGGCGCGCAATTCTCATACTCCTTGAGCATTACCTCCGTTGTGTCCAAGTCCTTGTCTTGCACACAAGCACAGCGGAAGTTGTTAGCACCAATTTCGAACAATTGTCGTGGGTAGCCCACCCATTCACGCTGTTTGCCACCACTGGTTGTGGTGCACCATACATGTGACCCCCGCTCTACTGACCACTCAATATTGCAATCTGGATAGACTTCGCGCAATTGTTCGGCTTGCGCTTTGGCAGCTTTCGCTTGCTCCAAAAGCATCATGTATTTGTGATTGTATGACGTTGGTTCACCGTTTTTATCATAAAAGCGTCCTATTAGTTTACCTTTGTAAACATATTCTCTCCTGTAAAATTGTTGCCAATTTTCTAGACTGATAAGATCATTGGGTCTTAAAGTGACGACGTCATCGGCCTCATCTTCGTCAAACTTTTCGAATTGACCATTTATAAATGACACAGAAGCATCGCGTCCCACGAAAAAATTATATGCACATCCTGGCCCATAATGCTTTGCACCTTTAGTCACATCGAATACCGTGCCAATTATGGCCAAATATAGTGGTGCGTCATTTTCGCCATTGAATTGTGCCAAATCATCACGCGTGAAAAGCCGCTCACTTAACGCTGGCTCTTCGGGATTTTGGAATTTAATCGCTATACTTTCACTTGCTGGATCCGCATATTTGTGCACCGCCCAATTTATAATTTCATTGTAATAAACACCGGTAAAAATGGCGATCACTATTAGTAGGAATTGTAGTTTAAAAAGATGTTTTACAAACTCGAACATTTCCAGCTGGTCCAAATGCAATTTTATTGTTTACGTCCTGAATGTAAATAGTCAATTACAGCGTTGCCATATACATATGTAGATGTATATGCTTTTGTACAAATTTGTACTTGAAAGACATGCCAGAAATATAATTTTGTAAATAAACTTTATTGAAAATTAAGTAATTGTTGTAAATGACATTAATATGCCACAAAATTATAAAAATTAATAAAGAATAGATTTGGCTTTCGGAAAAAAATCATAAAACATCTACAGTTGACTTGAAGTTCTCCATAACTCGAACACTTGAATTGCCAGTATTACTCAAATTTCACAAAAATTTCCTTCCATAACTCGAAGCCTTTCAAACTCTAAGAACTAGGACGGGGCACAACTAGTATCGGATCCCGCGGAACCGCGGTTAGATGTATGAGCTTGTAGACGTCGTAATTCTATTCGATCGTCTAAATAATAAGTTTGATCTTTCAGTTGTGGAGAGATTGAAAATGGAGAGAATATATAGTACATATCTCGTTCCATATCAGAGTTCACTGTCCACTCTACGGAGGCCGCATCTATCTTAGCTAGGTCCAACTGATATGCTCCAAAGTATGATAAATTGCACTGATCGTGCATAAGTATGTAAAAGTAGTCTTAAAAAAACTCCTATTCACTTCTAGGGTCACTTTAAGATCTTCGGTTTAGTCGAGTTCGATTTACCCTAAAAACAAAATAATAGAAATATCGTTTTAGGAAAATATACCTTTTTTCTTATCGTTAGTTACTCAATCGTGTATGTCATTTCATATTGGGAAAATTTTTTTAAAAGAAACTTTGCTGCCAAGAAATTTCGTCGATTTTTTCATTTTCAGTTAATTCAAATAAAATATATTTTATTTGATTTTTCTGTCCAAATTAAACAACATTTTTACCAGTTAGCGCTATTTTTAATTCAATTCTTAGCTGTAGAAACCTTTTCAAATGGATAAGCCCCTGAATAAGGTAATTCAGGTAAAATCATATAATGGCATTTGCCGATCGTTGAAAAGACAACTAGACTACAACTAGTTACGTATTACAGAGTAATGAGTCCAGCATTTCCACCACCGGTACCACGGGTTCACCACAGTTCTCCGATACATTAGAGAACAATGTCAAGTACATGAAGTGAGTAACTGTTGAAAAGAATTAATGCCAATTCACAAGAGCTTCATATTGCCGTTACACTCTTCTTACAGCTTAAATTTCGTCGACAATTCCGAGTCTTCAAGTCAAGCTAAGGACCAAGGCATTGATTTCCAAAAGTTGCCACGTAAGTTACCAACCAATAAATGCTGCTTTTGTTTTGTATTCTCCTCTATTTTATAGAAACCTTTGATGGTGCCGCGTCTAAGGCCGCAAAACCACCACCCAGCAAGATACTGCCGTCCAATATTCCACTACCGGGCAAATTTGATAGTCAAAAACCGAAAATAGTCTGCACGCTCAAAGAAAAATCTCTACTCGAAATGGGTTTCAAAACGAATGAGATACAGGGCTGGGAAGACATAGTCCAGCCGCCCAAAGAGAATCTCTACAAATTGCTACGTAACATGATTGACAACCACATCAAACCGAATGTGCAGATACGTATCGGTGGTGTGACCTTCAACTGTCACATGATGGTGCTGCAGTGTTACTCCGACTTCTTCATGGAATGCAACAATGAGGTGTTGATCCAATTGCCCGAAGAGAAGATAACACCCGGTGCTTTTATGATGGTCTACGATTGGATGTTGGCTGAGGAGCCGTTAGTGCAGCGTGAGGGCATACTGGAATTATTTAATGCGGCCAATTTTCTGCGCATTAAAAATCTGGTGAATCAATGTTGGCTCTGCTTGGACGATGACGTGCGTTTTCGGGAAGATACTGCATTCTTACTCTATCTTGAGGCACGCAATTACGGTCTGGAGAGTTTGGAGCAGCTAATGCTGACACGAATTTGTAAATTTTTCTTGACACTTGTCGCCTCTAAAGAGTATTTGGAGCTGACAACGAAGGAGATTTGCACGCTGTTGAGTTCTAATACAATTGGCGTGAATTCGGAAATTGAGGTAAGTCCGAAGTTGTGCCTTATATAGATTTTTAGACTAGGAATTTGCACTATATTTCACGCGACCAAATATCCCAATGTCGAATGGTTTTGTTAGAATAGTTCTTCCAGGGTATTCGCCTGCTTTTTAAGCTTTTCAAGTTGAGATCCAAATTAAGTCTAGAATTTTTACACCAATGATAGTCGATAAAGACCAATTTATTATATGTGAAGGTCGAGTAAATATTAGAAACAGAACTGAGTACAATAACCACACTATTATCGACGGTCTTCTATTTAATCAGGCCATGCTTGAGCTATTAAGTTCGTGGTGTATGGCGGTTTCGAGTTATTAGAGCTTTTATTTGGAACAAACATACATACTGCTATTTCTCAGAATACCATGTGACTATTTTTACAATAAAGTAGATTGACTAGGGTTCCAGACAATGTTACTGGTAACTGCAAGGCCCTATGAATCTATCCTAGGAAGCTGTATTCGTTTGATCCACGGATCTATTGCAGCTTTTGTTAAGTTCATCAGGGCTCCAAATTAGTTGAACTTTCATAACTTGCCCCAGAAAAATGTCCTAATTATAACTAGATACATCTGTTGTTTAGTTCCGTGATCTTAGCCAAACCACTAATAACACAATTTTCCTTTATTCAAGATCTTCATGTCGGTGGTGCGTTGGCTGAACTACAATTGGGATGAACGCGAGGCGGATATGTTGCAAGTTGTCAAGTGCGTACGTTTCAGCTTGATGCCACCGTGGTTCCTAGTGACACTCAACAAAAATATTGACTGCGTTGAGATCGATCGTATTGCCAGTCATCCGGAGGTGAAACGAATGATCAACGACGGCATATCGTAAGTGCGGCCGCCTCTGGCACTCCTAAACTCCACACAACTTTTTTATCCTCCACAATCCTTTCCAGCTATACGACCACTCAATTATACTATGGTGAAAATCGTGAAGAGTTCTTGCATTTCCTGGAACGCTACCAGCTCGTTGCACCGGTTCAACGTCAATGGGTTTTCGACAAAGAATGCAGCTACCATCATCGGCTCGAATGCCCGAATATGCAGTATGTGACGTACAAATCGTTTCTGGAGTATCTTGAGATGATCCATACGATTGGCAAGGATTATTGGCGCTCGCTGGAAATGGCTAAGGGTGTGGAGAAGTCGATGCAGTGTTGCGTGCGCTCCGATTGCCGCAAATTGAACGAGCAAAATTTAGTATGTTAATATATTTTCTAGTCACTTACCAACAACACCAAATCACCTATTTTCGAAGACTACTTACGCGTTTACGAACTAAATATATACCGACTGCAAGTACATATTGTTAGAAGATTTGATGAATGAAAATTTTTGTTGAAATCTGTGATTTGGCATTTATACGAAAATTATTGTGACTCACTTTATATATAATTAAATTAATAAAAAATCAAAAAATTAAATAAAGACTCTGATGATTAAAATTGAGACCGAGATTTCATTTCTATTTCTTTTCTTTTGTCTGCATTCCAGGCCACCGTTTTCACAATGCAATGTCGCGATCAGGGTGTACAAGTTGAGACCAGTTTAAGGCAACGCAAGCCGGTTCTTCGAGGTAAATACCGTAGTATTCTAAAGAAAAAAACACAGAAACATCAAATTTAATGATGAATGTTTATTATCATTTGAAAGAACATTCTTTGGCATTTATTTTTTTAAGATTATCTCTTTCAAATGTTGGCCGCGGCTACGTCCATCCGTTGAGTCCAATTGTCGATGACTTGTTCGAGCATTTCGACTGGTCACTGGCGAATGACAGGCGTGCTGTTTTGCTCCAAGGTCTGAATCGAAGCGAGATTGTCTGCAAAGACTTTAGACTTTACAGGAAAAAGACTAACGGTGTGATATCACACGATCTTGGGGGCCAATATACCAGCCTAAAACGTGAAATTATCTACTCATATCATAAGTCCATTGATTGATGCGGTATGGGGGAAGCGGCGCCGTTTTGTTGAAACCAAATGTCGCCGAGATCGCGAGCATCATTTTCAGGCATCAAATAGTCGGTTATCATGGCGCGATAACGGCCGCCATTGATGATTCTTGAAGAAATATGGATTTATGTTTCCACCGGCCCACAAACCACTCTAAACAGTTTTTTCTTCTGGAAGAAATTACAGCTCTTAAATCTCTTTAGGTTGATCTTCGTCCCAAATGCGGTGATTTTACTTGTTTACATACACATTGAGCCAGAAATGTGCCTCATCGCTGAACAAAATTTGGATCGAAAACGGCGGAACTCCTTAGAACTTTTCAAGCGCCCATAGAGCGAAGCGATGTCGCTTGGGAAGGTCGAGCGGATTCAGTTCTTGCACAAGCAGTATTTAATATGCTTTCTATTTGAGATCTGGACGTAAAATGCCCCAAGTCCTTCTACACGTCAGTCCGAGTTGCTGCGAACGGCGCCGAATCGACTCTCCACGGTCTTCGTGTGCACTCTCAGCTACGGCTGCTATATTTTCTTCACTGCGTGTTGGACGTGGTCTATTCGGTCGAATATTATCCAATACTTAAGGCTGGGTCTCAAGATGTGTGAAGTACGTCTTCCCAGCACTTTCTAAATGTGTCATTGTTAACAATGCTCTATGGCTGGCATGTGATGCCAGTAGGATGTGATCTGTCATTAGATCAATAATCGTACTGCAGTCATTCCAAGACCGTATGAATAAAAAGCATGCCTGCTTTCCTACGCGGCTCTTGTACATGATCTTGACGATCCTGCATGTCCTTAAAGCATTCCATCTCGCCCTGATCCGTCTGTCGAAAATTTCATTGCATATCGTTTTTAGTTAGTTTCATGTTTCCTGTTCCGGTTCTTATCGATTTTCTTGCAGTGGAAACTGGACAGGTTTCAGAAGGCCAAATATATTGTGGTTCCTTCACGAACTCTTTTTGTGAGTTATTATATCGAATTAAGATAGCTATAGTATACGAGTATAATGATTGTGACGGTGGAAAGCTATACTAACCTCTCCAGTAGTTAAAGTATGTAGTAAATGTTATGATTGAACAGGACAGTGGATCTATTTGACCCAAAATATTTAGTTCAGGATTGAAATTGTAAGGAATTTAGTAAAACCCATCTCAAAAATAGGTTTTATCAATGTCCGATCAAACAAAAATATAGACTTCTTGCGCTAATCACAGTCACACTTCGCCAGACTTCGAGTCTACTTTCTAAGTGATAAAGTCTCTCATAAAAACTAGCTTGAGTTAAGAGCTCCTTAGAACTTGAACGACTCTCCTTTTCCTCCTTTCTTGACACAAAATTTAGAGGTCCTTTCGAATATGAGAATAAACCCAGCTAAGCCTTCAGCAAAAGTTTACTATCAATCTAGAATATATTTCTACACTTTTCAGATCAACGTTGTTTTGGCGACCACATGACCACCATGGTGAATTCGGCAAGTCTGAAAAATCTCAGCAAAATAACAACAAGTCAAGTGCTGCCCTCCACCGCGTCTAGCTGCTATGAGTTTCCTTACAGGTTGCAACAGGAGCAACAGCACCACAAACGCCATCGATATCCGCAACGCTATGCACAATTTCAAGAACTAGAACCACAGCCATTTAAGTACAGTTATCAATGCAGCAATGCAAACAACAACACCAACGAGGACAAAGCAATTCCGAGTGAGTTGCATGAGATGAAATATGACGTCCACCGCATACTGAATGATGACTGCGAACAAAACATTGAAGTGCATCATTGTACTGAGGATGGTTGCATGCAACGTGGCGTCAGTACCATCGCCGATGGCGCTATCGACGGGCCTAAGACAATGGCACAGCCGACGCGTTTGCATACGAAGCGCTCACAAAAGCCTTGCAACAATGGCGGTGACTCGAAGACGACAGTTCAGCCACGGCTGGAATGTCGCAACGAGTCGCCTATGGGGCAGCAGGAGCGGCAGCAACATATGACACAAATAGTGCAAGCGCCACAGTTCGGTTTGCCCACAGTCGAGGAAGTGGAGTTTAAAGCGTGAGTTCCATGAAGTTCCGAAGTATTAATGTTTTACACAAATATTTTATTTTACAATTTTAAAGCATGAAGGGTCGCAAGCTTCTCATATTTGGTGGCATTGATCCATACTGTCAGCATTGCCAGCATGACAAAGTTATGGCGCTGCAACAACAGCAACGCAAGCGTATACAGTCGTTAGGTGGCAGCGATGCTGATATTTTGGATCCGTTGCATTACCATAACGGTATGGGCGGTTGTAGCGCTTGCGGCGGTCTTAATCCGCAGCTCAATCAGCTGGATAATTTTGGCGATCGTGTATTGTATTACGATGCTGGCGCTGTGCAGTGGAAACATTTATGTTACCTGCCCTTCGGTTCACGTCATCATCATGCAGCTGTTGTGTGCAATGGACTCATCTATATTATAGGTGGCACCAAGACGGCGCTAGGTTGCACTAAGAAGTCGGTGAGTTGCATATATTCTATATGAATATTCTTATATTTCGGTTGAGTTTGTGGGAATTGAAAAGTAGGTTAACGGTGTATAAACTGTCCGTATCTGATACTCCTTAATTCTATGTTTCGTTAGCTCTCAAAAAATATGGACTTAACGAATTAGTCAAGTAACTTTGTTAGATTCCAGTAGAGCAATTTATATGTATCTTTTACTCCATTGTTTTGAATCCGTATCCAAATCTTCAATTAGCTGTTGAGTGGCAGTGCCAACGCTTTGAGTTCGAAAGGAAAAATAAAGCAAATATTGAGTTTGGCTTGATACAAAGATTTTAATTTCTAATACAACATATTTCTTTCTCACCCATTCTTCAAATTCGTCTTCTCACGACAAGTTTTTCCTGCGATCTCCAAATTGTGCCTTCCGGACGGAGTCATAACCACCGGTTGCATATTTTTTATCGCATCGTAATTTTTTCTAGGAACTATTGAGATGCTGTGGGATTCCCTGGGAAAGAGTAGTCACATATTTCGTTGTACAAGACATTAGAATTCCGTGTAGACTTGTTAAATAAGTAGTGTCGTCAGCAGATCTGGTTGGCGGATCTCGATTTCGACTAATCTGATAACTTCCGTCTTTGAAGTATACCACAATTTGATTTTTTATGAACCCATTTAAAATCAAAAGTTGGTCAAAAGTACTTTCTATTGATAAAGTCCAATATTCTGGTGAGTGCTAGCGAAGCGATGTGATCCTTATTTGAAAACATAGACCTGCGTCTACGGACTGCTTAGCAGGTTCAGGCTCCCTGTCGCAGAACCGGCAATTTACGAAAGAAGCTAGGCCAATGTTGTGTAAATGCTTCTTCAGCTTGCAGTGGTCAATGTAAAGTGCGATCAGTAGTCTGAGTTTATCCCTAGGGAGGTTGATTGCATATTTAAACCCCCATTACCAACTTGGCATACCGCATCCCGTGTAGTTGTGGCCAATGACTCTATCTGCCTACTCCTTCTTCCTTGCGGAGCAGCTCCTTTATAGTGTGGGGAGCCACTTCAGTGAAGTGTTCAGGTCCAACCATGGTAGTGGATGCTGCGGAGCGGGTGAGCTCATCAGCCAGTTCATTCTCGGGCACCCAGGTGAGGTGCATATGGTTACGTTCCGCTAGGCTATTTCGACGTTCTCTACACTCCTGCACTAGTAGCGAAATGATCTCATGGGCGGAGACTGCTTTAAGTGCCGCTTGACTATAGCTAAGTATGATTATACGGTTTAACGCTAAGCACCGACTTATGGCAAAGACTTCTGCCTGAAAAATGCTCGGAAAACTTCCCATAGGTATGGAGAGTTTGGTGCGTGGTCCTCTACACCGATATTTTCGAGTCGTTAGTGTATCATTTGATCGTACTATCCCTAAGCCATAATTCTATTCAGCCTTGCTGCAAAGGGTAATCTTGAAATTCTTAATGAAGTTAACCCTTTTAGTAAAGCTGTCCCTTGGGAGAAGCGCCAATATTATAGTCTTTCATCCGCTGCCGTCGGACAAGTGTGAAATGCACCCGAAATGCAGATACATGCAAGTCGAAACAGTTTCGATAGTTGGAGCCCTAACAAAGTCTGCGAAGTTTTTAAGGCCAAGGGCACTTCCCCATACATAATTCTTGGCTTGCAGCCCCAGCCGTGACGTGAGAAGTTAGACTCTGGTGGAACTGATAAAATCCTTAAAAACTTATATACGCAACTGAACATATACATATGTATGTAATACTCACCACTTGACTCAGTGAAAAAACGAGGACATTGACGAATTAACCTAAAAATCTTTATAATTATATAGATTTTCGAAAAATCAGTTTGGAGCTTCGATCCGCTGACTCTGAAGTGGACATTTGAGAGTAATTTACCAGAGTTGCGACGCGACTTTGCGGCGATTGTGTCTGATGAGTATTGTGGTGGCGAGGTGGCCTGCGAGCATTGTAAGGGCGTAAAGGAACGGCACAAGCAAAGGAATGTCAAAGCAGTTAACGGTTTCTTCGTGATTGGTGGCGAAGGAGTGAATGGCACCGCTTTGCGTACAGTGTGGTACTACAATGTGCTGCGCAAAACATGGAAGAAGGTAAACAGTTTAACAAGGTCCATTTTTTAGACAAAAAAGAAAATAAATACTCTCTGTTGTTACTATTTTGCTTCGGGTTCCACAGAAAAATTCAATAATTACATAGTGACGTCATAAGCGACGTGAAAGCTCTATTTACTTATGCTATGGAAGTTTGACAGAACGAACGGTTCTGTTCTGGCATAATGCAATTATAGCTCTATTATTCTTCGTAATACTGAAATTAAAAAAAAAAAATATTAACTAATTATTAAAAAAAAAATCAATTTATTTTCGTTGAGTGACTTCGAATTATTGAACGCATCAATTGTCATGACAAATAACCTCAATAATTTAATTAAAATATAACAATAATACATATGGACTCTAAATATATACAAATTCACGAGTGGTTGCTCATATCCGGTCCGCTCTTCCTCTCACAAAACACAAACAGACACATGTGTACACTGCTTTATGACTGTTTAACTACATTGCCTGTCATTTATGGATTTTAGAAAGCCCCTTTGCATGTGGGTCGCTACGGCTTGATGGCTGCTATGGTGAATAACGAGATTTGGATAGCTGGCGGCATAATCGAAACCAAAACGAGAGCATCCGACAACTATGATGGCTTCGTCGCTACTTCAATGCCGACCGTCGATGGTAATACTCAAGCTGGCAAGGGTGCTGGCATAGATGGTGGCGCTGATGATGGCGGCGCCAGAGATGACAATGGTAGTGGTGACAGTTTTGCTGTCGAGGCAACAAAAAGTGCAGTCGTGGATGTAATCACCGATACGATGGAGTATTACAGTTTGAAGTGTGCTTACAGCGACGAATACGTTTCGGATGTGCCAATGGCTAAAGTCAATGATGTGAATGGTGATGCTGTCGCCGTTGCTGGCGCTGGCGCTCAACCCACCATTGGACGGATGGGTAGAAGCTTTGAGAGTGGACGTTGGATTAAGGCAAAGCAGCGTTTGCGCATACCCCGGTAAGCGGTTTAAATTTCGATTTTACGACAAAATACTCTTGTGGATTTCTGCGAATATTGAGTGGCATTTGCGCTAGATTAACTTTGATGTGAGCTTGGTGGGAGTCATAGAACGGAACGCATTCAATGCTAACATTTGTACAGAGCAGGAACTGTTGATTTATTTATGACGGGTTGGCTGTGCTTGTGAGCGGGTAGATTTATAAAAAGATATATCGAGTGTGAGAGAGAGTGGTGGATTAAAAAAGATCTTGATAATATTAAAAAAATATCTGGGGAAGGTGTTCTTTGCAATGCATCCATCTTATTAGATTGTTTGATGAAGACAACAAGAAATTATATTTATGATACAGAGTAGGATAGTTGAAGCAAAAAAAGGGTTCGATTACATTTTCTGTTCTAGAAGGATTATATTCTGAAAAATCTGATTTTTTTGCAGCAACCATTCTTTTGAGATCTGAGCACAAGAAATGTAACTCACATCTAAATATTCAAGAACGATATGCTCAACACTGCCGTAGGTGTCTTTAGACTATTAGGTTATTATCAATTATGTCCAAAACGTGGACGTTTTCAGCGCTCGAGGCTTACGAAATTACGAAGGCTCTAGAGGAGGCGAGGTCAAACTTGAACGATGAACGTGACAACGTCAACTTTTAGGAGAAATCACATATTTCGAGATCTGCTCGACAGATTTCAACTTAATTCAGCAAATAGCATTCCGAAACTTAACTTATTCTTCCTTGTTTTTTCTTAAATTGGTCATGGTAACGTGAGTTTATGAATATGACGTCAAAACTGTCTAAAATTCTAGCGAATGGGACACCAAAATGAACTGAAATTGAAAAACCCAAAACTCCCTGCATCGATAATAAAGATTTGTATTAAATATGTGCGTATGTTGTCAGTCCGGGTCAAATTTGATCAGATGTCATCTCAAGAACTAACTAACTAATTATCCGAAAGCTGTAAAATTTGTGTAGGAATGGAATATTTCGACCACCGATAATACTTTATAATCTTTTAAAGCGACCTAAAGCCTATTCAAAAGGAGTCTAAGTCGAAGAGTTGAATACTTTCGCTTATTTTTCCGAAATAAAGTTATGTAGCTCTTCTTCTCAATACAGTCGCGAATAGACAGAATCATTTGGTATTCTTATCTAAGGGTCAGGATCCATTTACAAGTAACTACCATAAAAATTTTTGAAAATATTTCCCAACCCCAATAAAGCAAGAAGATCGTTCGAATGTCAAGAGTAGGTACAAGCGTCAATGTATTGATAAGAAACTAAAGAAGACCGCAGATAAAAACCCGACGACATTTATCGAAATTAGAATGGATATTTTGAAAATTGATATGCTAGTATAACAGATTGTTGTCTAACTTCAAGTTAGTTAGTGACCCTAGTTCAAATTTTTGACTCCAAAATCTATTGATAACTCCTTTCTGAATATTATTGAATTATTTTAGATTATTTGGGAAATTCTGCAGACCTTCGGACAACGAACTGTACCTTGTCGGTGGCATAGGATTTGATTCTAATAATATACTCACATCGTTATCCTCCGTTGACCACTACGACTTTGGCGAAGGTCATTGGCATCATTATGGTGATATTAAATGGGCCAGGTACGTGAAATATAACTAATGAACGACTTTAATAGGCTTTTTTGCCTACATAGTAACGGCGGTTATAACCTGTGAGCAGCGTAAGTTGGTCATTAAAAAACAATTAGTTATAAAAGCAGACTTTTACTTCGTTGTTACTTACGTTTTTACGAAACACTTACTAACTTTTGTACTTAACTCTTTTTTATTATGCAACAGTCACTTCATTCATTAATATCCGCATTTCCCTAACTTTAGACATGGTCATGATATTGCCACACTTAATGACCGAATTGTTATTGTTGGCGGCGTCTCGACCATCAAGAAGTGCACGCTGACTAAGGTGGAAACGTTTTGCATGAAAACGCGCAGAAGCTTCAAGGATATGCCGGAGTTGCCGTGGCCGTTGTCTGGTTGCGTGGTGCTCGCCTTGGATTAATTATTTTAGTGGAGGGGGTGCAGGCAGATAGAGGGAACGTACTCAATGACACAACATGTTATTGATATACTTTGGTTTTCGAGTTATTTTTACAAAAATATATATATTTGCATTTAATTGTTTACAGAAATATATATTCTATATGTTCTAAGTTGTATTGGCGGTTGTTTTTTCTTAAAAACGGCAGAAATCATAAGTCTCGAACAAAATTAACAGCAATCGTTGACAGCTATCAATAGTTCATCGAAAACTGTGTTCGTGAGCTCATTCCGTGAACTGACATGTAAATGATTAAAAAAAAAATTGACCATTAATCTATTTTATATAAATTATATGCGTAAAATTTAATACCTTTTACTCCCACTCTCTGAAATTACTTCAGCAATTCGACTCCGATTTAATACTTATTTTTTTATTTCTTACACGCAATGAAACCGAACTGCTGCCTCATTTATCTTCGCTGTTGCGCCACAATATTTCATGGTGCCTCCTGTTGCCTCACGGCATCAAAGTGCGTTGGTTGTACGCGCCCACGCAGGGCTGTTTTATTTTTACCTCTTATTTGTTAACTTATTCGAGCATACCCTGCAGGGAAATGGAGTGCTGAAACCGATAAAAAAACAAATTCTTTTCATTGGTAAAGTTTTTTACCAAACCAAGGGCACAACCCTGAGAGATGTTTCGCATTCTCACTTTAGCTCATCTTAAAACGGTTACCATTGGATTGGCTGCCCAGAGAATACTTAGTCTAAGACCGGTAGTCGTGGGCTGCTTGAGCCATATATGTAAAAGAATCGTTTCTGGCACTCCCAAGCTCCAAACTTTCTTCACTTGCCTGAACTTCTACACATTGCTCCATCCTTCATCCTGGCCTTAGAGTAAAGCGAATAATGATGGCACCGTAAGAATTTTCAAACGTTACGGACTTAAACTAGTGGCAATAAATTGAGCCATTTTGTATATAAAGCTTATAGATGTCGTCGAAAAGAGTATGCCCGGAAAAGTTGCTATTAGACACCGTGAATCTGGATTTCCAAAATAACACATGTCTGAATATTCGAAAACTCTCATAGGCTTTGACTTTCTACCGAATCTTTTGAAACATGGAGTCGCCAAATCAAACTCTGACTGTTTTTTTTCTGTCTGTGGAAGTTGTGGATGGGTAGAAGTCGTTGGAGGAGATGTGAAGGCAGCTTCTCAATGGATGAATCAAACGTTGAGGGAAAGTTTGGTGGAGGAGTATATTTGCAGGAACTTTCCATCAACTTCAGTTTCATATTTTTTGATTATTGTAGAGTTTTTAGGTCGAAATTGATGTCATTAGGATAGCATTAGATTAATGCTCTGGAGTGGAGCTCTCTTCAGATAAGTGACTGTCCATTTTGATAGCCGAGAGACGATGCTACTCTTACGTTCAGGGCCAGCTAGTAATGGCTAATTTCTTAATCAATGACATCGAGTCACTTTGTGATAAGACTGCGTGCTAGGCCCCAGCTCAATCGCTGTCAACTATAAAGCTGATGAGTTGATAAAGAAGGGTACCCTAAATCCGCTTTCAGTCGATTTGGAATGAATTGTTGCTCCCCTCTCCTCTTGTATTTTACCACTGGATAGCTGCACTTCGCGAGAACTTTTTCAGCACTGGGTTACCATATCTGCATATGCTATAGCTTGATCCTTTGAGTCTAAGACTGAACGTAAGAGATCCAGTGAGCTCTTTGCCATCAGTAAGGCTGGTATCTCCATAGTTGGGGACGGTTCTAACAGGTCATTGCCTTATCGTCGTCTGTGCAGTAAGGTTGACTTGTCTCATCGGTCGCCAGAGGCAGAAGCTGGTTGGAAGAAAACGAGGAGGAAACATCTCAGCATTTCTTTCTTCATTGTCCCGCGTTTGCGAGAATAAGGCTTAAACACTCGCGCCTACAAGGCGTTTAGCTGACTTATAAGTTCAAATTACAGGAGTCCTATTTTTATGGCTGCACAAGAGCGATCTCTGGATCTGCCATTAACTTAACCTAACCTAAGTTAGCCTTAAATTCATGCTTTCCAAATTGTAAGTTTTGTCTGTAGTATTGAAAAGGTATACAAGAGGTGTTTAACAAACGTTCTAGTAAATCCTAAACTTAAACTGTCTATTGCTTACATCGAACAGCGCATTTTCCCGTCGGGTACTTCTGGGAATATTTTTTTTTTATATATTTACTTATGCAGATACTCAGTTATACATATGTACTTGTAGTATAAGAGCAGCAGCTGTTGGTTAAAGAGGCTGATGAAAAAAAAAAAACAACTAACAATGTCAGCATCAGTGTTGCAGCGCGCCGGTAACAGTCGCCGTTTCCGTATCCTTTCGCTTCCGCTTAACACCATGTTGATGATTGTTGCCCTGACAGCATCATTTATTTAAAACACTTTTCAAGTAAAAATGCTAAAATTGACAGCTCTGATGTTGAAGGCGGCAAATATTGGTAGAGGGAGGAGAAAATACAATAAAAAGTAAATAAAACAGCTGGCAGGAGCAAAAAAGTTACATGAACGTATAAATACAAATATTACACTTTGCGCTTGAAAGTGAGAAAAACAAATGTAAATATGTATGATGGCAACTATGTAATATTTATATATTTATGTATATATGTAAGTGGTCTATAGAGACCATGGAGCAGGGGAAGTCCAAATTCTCATGGTCATTTGATTTGACAGATAACAGGAATAAAAGAAAAGTGCCACGCTGAGACAATGAGAAAAGCAAAAAGCTTGTAACAATAATTTGTGTTCATCATCATTAACTAAAATGGCAACAACGTTAACAAAAAGGTGGCAAGATAGTAATGTAGCATGCTTGAATGGAGGAGAGTAGAAAGTAAGAATGTGCACATCAAATAAACGAGCAACTATATGGTTTTTATTGTTAGTATTGACGTCAAGGTGACTAAAGTGGTACGAGGAAGGTGCTTGAGATAAGCTGCCAACAATAAAATGAAATTGCAAGGGATGAATTTTGATATTATTTGCTAACTGAAATCATCAACTTTTCCTCGGCTCGAAATCAAAAATGTTGTTTTTTGGGAGAGATAGAGAAAATTAAAGAAAATATATGAAATTGAGAGATAATTTTTCGAATAAGAATTGTTGAGTTAGCAAGGTTACCACAAAGATTAGATTAATAAAAAATTAATTCATCGAACTATACTCGTATGATATATATGATCTATAGATGATATAGATATTTTAGATACTTACATAAGAATCATCTGAGGAAGGTAATACATTTTCATCCCAAAATTTATAGAGTTTTCAATATTGACACGATTTTTTTTCAGATATTTTCACTAAATTAATTTTTATTCATGGAACGCCAGTTTAAAATTGACCCACTGTAAGCTTGCCATCTTACTTTGTCAGAAAATTGTGTAGGTGTCCAATTAAATGGAACGAAAAGAAAGCAAACCTCTGAGACGGTAGTTTTTATGGCAATAGCAATAGCATAGTCATTAATTTTGCAATTGGTTGCTGGTGCAGCTATAAACCATGTCGGTCAATATGGTTTCCCGTGGCAGGAATAGAAACAAGTTCTCGTAAAACCCTTTTGGGTAAGAAAATAAAACCGATTATGAAATGGTTAAAGAAAAATATTAAGTAACAAATAATTTTATCATTATTTTAAAAAACCATTTCATTGAAGTCAAATTTTTCAATAAGTGGCAACCCTTAAAAATATTTTTAATCAATTATAAGCTTTCATTCATTTATTTATAAGCTTTGAAACAAAATATTTCCTTTTTTACTCAAATATTCGAAAAGGTGGCAACCCTGCACACAAATATTTAAATTTTTGTTCGGAAGCTTTCATAGTTATTTTCACATGATAATGTTTTTTCAACCCTGCAGTATTTAAAGCTCAACAGTTTCTAACAGGTGGCAACACCACCACAAAATTATTTAAATATTTGCATCTACGGCTTGTTTCGACTTTTCAGTGTTTAATATATTTATCTGAATAATTCGTATTACTCAAATTTTTCAAGTATGTGGCAACCTTGAAACTATTTTGTTTAAAATTATACAGATACTACAAGCAACATTTCCAAAAATATATTAAAACCATTTTAGTCTTTATTTTTGACGCTTCGGATTCAGGCATTATGCCAATTTGAACTTTAAAAAAAAATTAAAAAAATATTGAAAAATATTGCCAACTCTTCATACAAATCTGAAAATGTTTTTAATATAATAAATAAATAATAAAAATATATTTAATACCTCAGGAACCTTCGTTGTTTGATACCCACGTCGTAATAATGTGTTTATAACATCATTTATTTTATAACTTATTGAATTGAAATTTTTTTTATAAGTGGCAACCCTTAAAAATATTTTGATTCATTTATAAGCTTTAATTAATTTATTTATAAGCTTTAAGCCTATTTGCTTTTTTGGTTTTTTTGTTATTCAAATATACAAAAAGGTGGCAACCCTTTACACAAGTATTTAATTTTTAGTTCGGAAGCTTTTTAGTTATTTTCACATGTTAATGCTCTTTCAACCCAGCAGTATTTAAAACTCAACAATTTCAAACATGTGGTAAATTCAGATTTTTTAATAAGTGGCAACTCTTAAAAATATTTTTAAACAATTATAAGCTTTAAACTTTATTTATACACTTTAAACCTGATTACTTTTTTGGTTTTTTGTTACTCAAATAAACGAAAAGGTGGCAACTCTTTATAAAAAAATTTTAATTTTTAAGCTGAAGCTTACTTAGTTATTTTCACCTAGTTATTTTTTCTCTCCAGCAGCATTTGAAACTCGACAATTTCAAACAGGTGGCAACCTTGACACTATTTTCCTATTCTTTTTCCGGATTTTACAACTAACATTTCAAAAAATATATGAAAACTATTTCAGCCTTTCATTTTGACGTTTGGCAGGAGCCATCGTGACGGAATTTCGTTGCGCAACACGTTTACGTTGCAGTTTAAAGAAATTTCGCTTCAAAAATAAATTTTGTTTAACGGTTTTTTAAGTAAATACTTCTTCATAAACAATGTAAGAATTTTAAAATTCGGTTCTGAAAGTCTCGTTTTCCAATTTCTAATAAAAAATTTTTATTAGTAGAACTGTTAATCTTTTCCTTTCAAAGTGAACATTATAATTTCAGCCAGCAAGACTGCTGCATATGTTTGCGTACATACTTGTATGTATGTATGTATGCATACAAAGATGGCGATTTTGGTACTAAGAGTCAGAGAGGAAGCGAAAAGATGAGTACACAATGAAGCAGCTGCCATTTGCACGTGTAACCACTTCAAAGCTGACCTGCCATCATATGCATAAATATTTACCTAGGAAACAACAAATACATAGAAACTTATCTATTACTATGTGAACACAAAGACTTTAGTATGTGTGTAAGGTGCTTGTCTAGCAACCCATGAACTGAAAAATGAGACTAGTTATTTCAGTAGACGTAACTAGTTTCAGAGTGACAACATTTTCACAAAAAAAAATAGTATGAAATATTGTATGAAAATAATTGTATTAAAGGAGATTTACTGAGGACTTTCATTCTTAAACTCATCTAGAAGGTTTTTGAAATTCAATAATACAAAATCGAAATTGCTAAGAAAAATTTGTCTGATATTTCTGCACCAAATCGAATAGTATCCTTTAAAAACTGAAAAATAATTCGCCAAGCTTAAACTCCACCAGCTGAAACCAGTTGCATTTGCTGCAGGATATTTAATCCGCTGTCTATACACACACACATATAAACAACAAAAGCTGTCCTCCGTAGCAGTTGAAGTGCACACATACACATATGCGCAACAAAAACAATATTTATTCACATGCATGTGGATGTGCCCATAAAAATGTCCAGCACTTTACGCTTGCATACATAAATGAGATTTACTTGCGCTGTAAATTGGTGAACCCTTCTGCTTGCTTATTGTGCCAGCAAAATATTCAAGGTCAGTGCTGAAATTAACAGTGAAACGAAAAAGTATGTGCACAGCAATATTAATGCATTTTCATTATACGTATGTACATATGTATGTATGTATGTATATATCTCACATACACGAAAAATGACAAAAACATTTGCTGTCGTTGAGCGAAGGCAAAAATCGATGAATCTTAAGTGCAACCCCTTAAAAAGCTCTCGAAGCACTTCAATGCTTTTGTATAGAAGGAAATGATTGCTAAAAGCAAAACCACGAGTGCTAGATTGCTCGCTGCAAGTCCTTGTAGCGAAAGTATGCGGTTGAAAGGAAATTTTTACTGCGCCACGAAATAATTATTTTTAGTTTGGTTGTTTATACGAGTTGCTAGCATTGATTTTGGTTAAGGAAAGTGCTGAATGCAGAAAAAAAATAATTTTTAAGGTTTCACTTACCACCAGCTTTTCTTTAAAGCACTTTGTCGCATTTTGATCCGCCCTAATGTGCATTTACTTGTAATTGGGTTGCCAAGGCGACGCATACCCGAAAACTTTCACTTGTGAAATTAATTAAAATTGTTTGGTGGCTCAAATAGAGGCGATGTCAAAAACAAAAAAAACAACAACAAACAAAAGCAGCAGCTGAAATCTAAAATTGCACAAAAAGTTGGAGTTCAAAGAAGCAGAAACAAAAAAATGAAATAAATAAAGTAGGGCAAGATTCGGGCGCAAACGAAATGATTGGAAGATGTACAAATTTTCACCGAAATTAATTTCCCATAATTTTACGAGGTTAAGCTTAAAAAAGTACGCTATAATAAAAAACTCTTTTAAGAGACTGCCACATGTTTAAAATAATAGTTTTTTTTCACTGTGTATAGGGCATAAAGCAGTTATACAGCAGAGCTATATTTAGCAACAAATAGATGAAAAAATGTTCAGTCAAGCTTGCCACCTGCTAAAGAAATGGAAATTAATAAAGCACTATATCTTGTAAAATAGTTTCAATTCAATTCCAAATTGAAAATAATATTAAGTAGAATTTATCAGACACATATTTTGCCTAGAAAAATATTTCAACCAGAATTGCCACCTTTTCTCAAACATATTCAATTCAATTCCAAATAGAAAAATATTTATGCCAAGTGAAATATTTTAGTCATATTTTACGTAGAAAAATACTTCAGCCAGAGTTGCCACCTTTTTAATAATATATTTAAGTACTAAACTATATACAATATACAAAAATATAAAGCTATTGGCGTCAAGTACTATAATATAAACAATTGACGAAGCTTTAGGCTGAAAATATTTAGGAATAGAGTTACCACATATTCGCTATTAATAAATTTTGCACTAAAGTGCGGATTTCAGCTATGAAAATTATATTTTTCAATACTTATGTAATGTATGTGGAAATGATTTTTTATATAAAAAATATTATAACAATATAGAACAAAAAATATTTCAACCAGAGTTGCCATATTATTAAAAAAATTAATTGCTTAAGAAAATAATAATGGTAACAATATCGATAATATGTATAATTGACAATATTTAAGCTAAAGATATTTTGGAATAAGGTTGCCACCTATTTAAAAAATTAAAATGTGGAAAATGTTATATATTATATATAGTATAAATATGAATTTAATTATAGAAAACTTTTATAATAATATAGAACAAAAAATATTTCAACCAGAGTTGCCATATTATTAAAGAAACTAAGTGCTGAAGAATATTATAATAATACCAAGCTCGATTATATGTATGTATGTGTAATTGACAAAAAAAGAGTTAAAGATATTTTGGGAAAAGTTACCACCTATTTAAAAAATTAAAATGAGGTAAATTGGGTAAAAATGTTATATATTATATATGGTATGAATAATTTAACTATAGAAAAGATTTATAACAATATAGAAACAAAATTCAGCCAGCGTTGCCATCTTATTAAAAAAAATTAAGTGTCAAAGAATATATAATAATAAAGGTAACAAGTTCGATACCATGTATAATTGACAAAAATAAAGTTAAACATATTTTGGAAAGAAGTTGCCACCTATTTAAAAAAATAATATGTGGTTAAAAATGTTATTTATTGTCTATAGTATGGATATGAATTTAAATATAGAAAATATTTGTAATAACTTAGAACATAAAATATTTCAACTAGAGTTGCCATATTATTAAAAAAACTAAGTGCAAAAGAATATAATATTGGCAACACGTTATCTAATATGTATAATTGACAAAACTGAAGTTAGGGTTAGAAAAAAGTTGCCACCTATTTAAAAATTTAAAATGTGGAAAAATGGATACAAATGTTATATATTATGCAATAAATGGTATGGTTATGAATTTACATATAGAAAAGATTTATAATAATATAGAACAAAAAATAATTCAACCAGAGTTGCCACCTATTTACAAAATTAAAAAAATTAAAATGTGGTAAATTGGATTGCAATTTGTCGGACTTTCATTTTTCCACTCATATTGCTTAGCTGTATTAATTAAATATTTAAACACGAAAAATATTTCAACCAGAGTTGCCATCTTATTAAGAAAAAATTAAGTGCTGGAGAATATAATAGAGGCAACAAATTTTGTAATATGTATAATTATTGACAAAACTTAAGCAAAAACCATTTTGAAAAGAAGTTGCCACCTATTTAAAAAATTACAAAAAAAAAAATTAAAATGAGGTAAATTGGATTACAATTTGTCACACTACCATTTTACTATACATACTGCTTAACTGTTCGAATTAAATAATTAAATAAACCCACGCATTTCCAAACTTTGTATTTAATCCATTTTTTTTGAATTTTTTTGATAGTCCAAAAAGTACGTCTTCGCGATAAAATATAAGTAATTTCCATGTCAAGTCAGATGCAAGTCTGTGATTTTTTGCCTTTCGAAACTCAAATATCTGCCATTAATTATGTTATGCATGAAATTCTCTGGTCTTCATGGCCGAAGTCTTAAAAAGTCTAAGAAAATATGCTTTGAAAATCTCGTTTTCTGGCAGCTCGCATCAAAAGAGTTGTTAATACTCATTTGGTCAGTGTTGTGCTTGGGTATAATAAGCGCAGCCAAGCAACGAAACTTTTTGAAAGATGAAAGAAATTTATTTTTTCACGCTACGCCAAAGCAACAACACACATACGCGCACAATACATGCACCAAGCTCCCGGAAAATAGCATTCAAAACTTTTTTATAGCGAAAATAAATGCAATTAATTTCGCGCGCCCACGAGCGGATGGAATTTTGTATGCAAGCAGATACCAGTTTATACTTTATGCTTTGTATATGCACTGGATAATTTATTTGGTATTTGAAAACGAATATTTTGTAATGCGAGTGATAAACAATAGTTGTGCTAACATTAAATTATGAAAAGTTTGAAGAATTATTTTTATGAAAACTCTGACAATTAATTACTAGATTAACATTAAATTTCCTATTGTAAATTTGTCTTCGAAATCATAATAATGAGTAGTCGAAAAAGTCTTTTCGTATTTTGTCAATAAATGTCGTTGCAGTCGTATATCTCCAGTGTTACCAATCACATTGTGTCATACCATATATAGTGTTGAAAAGGTGAGATTTTAAGCTTTAATTTAATCAAAAAATATTACGAAGATGAAAAAAAGTTATAGCTGTTCAAAAAGGAGTGAAAATAATGAAGAAATTCCTTATATGTAAAAATTTTTGTATAAAAAAGGAAAGAATTTCACGCAAGCCACCAATAAAATTTGTGAAGTTTACGGAGATGATGCTGCATCAGTTCGTGTAGCATAACAACGGTTCGCTGGTTCCGCTCTAGAAATTTTGATGTGAAAGATGCACCTCGCTCGGGTCGACTTATCGTTGAAAAAGTCGATGAAATTATGAAAAAGATTGATCAAGATCGTCACGTAAGCAGCGATGACATCGCTAAGGACCTTAACATTCATCATCAAATGGTGTTGAACTATTTAAAAAAGGTTGGCTACAAAAAGAAGCTGGATGTTTGGGCACCTCATGAATTGTCTGTGAAAACTGAATTGACCGAATGAACCGAATTAACCTCTGCGGTTCTTTGCTGAAACGAAATGAAATCGAACCGTTTCTGAATCGAATGGTAACAGAAGACGAAAAGTGGATCAAATATGACAATAATGTGCGAAAAAAATCATGGTTCAAATGTGGTGAAGCTCAACAAATGGTCAAAATTCAGGATTGATGCCTCGAAAGTTTATAGTGTTTGGTGGAATTGGAAAGAAATCATCCACTATGAGCTCTCCAGCCTGGTCGAACGATTGATTCCACATTTTACGGTCTACAACTGATGAGATTGAAGCAAGCAATCGAAGAAACGGCCAGAACTGATCAACAGAAAGGGTTACGTCTTCCATCAGCACAACGCTAGACCACACACATATCTTTGATGACTTGGCAAAACAACTGGGAGAGCTTGGATGGGAAGTTTTGATGCATCCACCATATAGCCCTAACCTTTCACCAACGGACTACCATTTGTTGTGATCAATGCAGAACTCTCTTAATCAAGTAAAGTTGGCTACAAGCGGAGCCGGTCCAAATTACTTGTCGCAGTTTTTCGCCGAGAGACCAGAAAAGTGTTACACTGACGGAATAATGTCTCTAGCGAAAAAATGGCAAAAAGTGGTTGATCAAAATGGTACATATTTGGTTCACTAAACTCCATTATAAATGTGAAAAAAAAAATTAGTAGGAGTTTGATTAGAAATACGACTACCCAATATCTCTATCCCATACCAGACATCAAACGTCACTGTTGACAGTCATAACTTCGAAGTCGTAGATAATTTTCGTATATTTTGAAACCTGCATTAACATCAACAATAACGTTTGTCACGAAATCCAACGCAGAATCACTTTTGCCAGCAGGTGCTACTTCGGACTGAGTAAGCATTTGAGAAGTAAGGTCTTCTCTCGACGGACAAAGTCCAAACTCTATAAGCAACTTATCATCCCTGTCCTACTATATGATGCAGAGGTATGGACGATGACAACATCTAACCAGTTTTGTCTCAGATTGTTCCGTGTTGTTCTGAAACAGGAAGTAACTAATTTTTAAAATGATTATTGCAAGCAAAGCAAGTCAGTGGATCCTAACTTACAATAACACTGCTCCAATATGTAAACTAGCTCTTTTAGAGTACTATGGCACTTCTTGCAATACTAACTACAAGTGATTTTTGTGGACCTAACCCACCCACAGCACTACGTTTCTATTCCTTTCTCCTGCTACACACTTGTTTCATAAGTAAACTTCCGCACTGCATGCTTTCCCAGCAATTATTGCTAGCTTGAACTAACCTCACTTAATTTTACTTTATCTACTTTAATGGTATCATAAGCTAAGAAAGCTGCGCTGAGTGCTAGTGTCTCGCGACAAAGTGGAGGCCAACTTTAATACTCTTGCCAAACTATGCAATACTAAAACAATGATTTCATATGAACCAAGCCACTGCCGACTACTACACATATGCAACTTTGTTGGAGGCACAACACACACATTCATTCACACACACATGCACACACTCATTCACACTCATTCACACTATATGTGTATATGCGCCTTGCTGCGTAGGCGTTTAGGAATTTGCATACCATCTCCTGTGAAATTTCCTTCACACAATTGCTGTTACGTAATCATAGATCACAGTTGTATCTACGGCACACATGCACTTACACACTCACACATACATATGTATATTAAACACTTCCTGCAATGTTGCGTCCCACATGCAGCCATTGCAGCTAAGGGCGGCAACAGAATTTCATATCTGCTGTTGCAACCAAATTTAAAATGACGCGACGAGCTGCAATGCAGCTTTGCAATTACACGAGCGCACCGTTGTGCGCGGGCGGAATGTGTACGGAGACGATGTGCTTCAAGAGCAGCACGTGGCACAGCAACAACGTCAACTGTGCGTAGACGAGCCCGGGCAAAGCTCCCAGCATAGAAATGTCAGAGTTCACATAGCTAAGGCAGAGTGACGGCGCAAGCGGCGGGGTGATCTGCCAGTGGTAATGTTGCGTTAGTAGCACCGCTTTGGGATGATGACGCCAACGCGTCCTGTTGCATATCTGTTCGCGTGTCATCCAGTTGACTGACCAAACGGTCGAGTCACCACCGGCCAGTGAGCTCAACCGATACGGTCAACCAGCGGCGCCCAGGTGTATGCTACAACTTTCAATTCACTCAATAAAGTGGTGGTTTAAGTGCTTTATTTATATATATGTGGACATACGCAGATGTATATATAAATGTATATATGTGTGTTGTATGTCTATATTTCTATGTGTGTTTGTTATATAAAAATGTACACCCTTGCAATAAAATCGGTTATTTTGTTGTTGTGCTTTAAAATCTCAGCGTAAAATCACAATCAAAGTTGAAGGTCATGCGCAAAATTGCAGCTCGTCGACAGTGACGCCAACAGCGACGTCAGCATCGAGGCACCCTCCTGTGCGGCAAAGCCCTGTTATTGCTCTACTCATTGTCGTCATTATTGCAGTATGCAAATATTGTACGCATACATACAGTTATGTATATACATTTTTTTAGATATAGTATATTTGACTTTGTACATTTGCATTGACATTTTTATATATCTAACATGCTAATATACATATGTATGTATACATAAAGTTTGTTGATTCTACAGAGAAACATTTTAATAATGAATTGTTACAAAATGATAATGGAATGTGAAATTTTATAAAATAAATTTTGGTTTTAATATTTTTGCTGTGTGTAATAATAAATATATAATTTTATATATATGACAAAAAAATGCCACATATGTATGTGCTTAAAATGGCTAAATGGGGTTACGTGGGTTTCTTCAGGTAAAAAAAAGCATTTTTAAACATTTTTTTTTTATATAAAACATGAAATATTTTTTTCGAATTTTTTATTGTTAGAAACAAAAACTATTAACAAAGAAATTCTGAAATTTTTGGAAAAAAAATATTTTAAACTCGGCCATTGCGACGCCATTTCCGGTGACCCCTCGGAAAAAAGATGCGCCCGCGTTGGCAGGATAACTCCTTACAGGATCATCTAAAGTGAAAAAATACGTGTTTTAGTTAAAACCTTAACTTAGAACTTGGACGAAGGAAAAAAACTGAAAATTGGATTTTTGGCAGACATTTTTACAAAAAAATTAAAATTTCAGTGAAAATTTCGCGACATTTTTTTCAAATAGTTGTAATCGAAAAAAAAAAATCCTTCGTCCAAGTCTTTAAGAATTGTATCTCAAAGACCTGTGTAAAATTTCATCAATATCAGTTAAGTAGTTCTCGAGAAATCTTGCCAACCGACTTCAAAAACACAGTTTCGAGAAAAACGCGTTTAAAGACGACGCACTTAGCCTAGCTAGCCTCGTGCGCCCAAGTTCTCAGGCTTTATTTCCGAAACTATTACTCGGAACAACTTGAAAAACTTAAGACAACATTCTATAGGAGTTCTAGAATTTAATAAGACAAAAAAAAAAACGATTTTTTGAAACCCGTAAACCCATGTAACCCTTTAAAATGGCTTAACTGAATTTTATGAAATTTCGAAAATCTATTTTTTACTTTTTTCTAGATAAGAGTACAGCCGAATTTATGACTAAATATTAAAAAATTACGAAAAATTCATTACACCGTTTTATATGAGTTCACATTTGTTTAGTTCTGTTAATGGTGCTGGGGTCGAAATACTTTCTAAAAAGTTGAAAATCTGCCGATTTGGTTCATAACACACTTGAATCACAGGTTCTGCATATGAAATAAAAAAAAAAATTTTAAAGTCTACTCGATTGCTGGTGCTGAGGTTAAATATTTGTAACACTATATTTACCATCCAATTTGGTTGATATATGTATCAATTAATCGCATAAAATACAATATTTTGTGGTTGATAGAAAGTGTTGAAAATGTAATTTAAATACTATTTCATTGGTGTGCATATATTTCACAAATATTTACTGTATTATGATGATAGAAATACTAACTAATGCCCACCTTTCCTAATGCCAAATTATGTCAAACTAAATGACACTAAATTAACGTTAGTAAAAATTATTCAAATTTAACAAGTTGACAATTTAATTTTTCTTTCAAATTTAAGACCAACTGGACAGGCAAACATTGCTGTTACTCTTCGCTTTAGTTTTTCGATTTGACAAAAAACTCCTTGTCATTAAATTTCCCATCATGAAAACTGCTCTTAAAACTGGAGATTTGCAAAAGTACATAAGTTTTACTGAACTGGAGGCATTACTATTTTAAGTTAATGTAGAACATTATTTCATATGACACCAAAATATGCAGATGTCATTGAAAACTTTGAAAAAAATATTTTCAGAGGTAATCGTTTTTAAAATGGCGGAAATGTTGACAACAATGTGTCAACATTTATTAACATTATAGAAGTAAATTTTCTGGTTGTCTTCAGGATTGGTACCTTATGGCATTAAAGCTTCGCATCACGAGTTTAACATAACTCATTTTCAAATAAAAGAGACAATGGAAATAAACTCGAAGTTTCAAATACATTATTAAGTAGTTATTTGTTTGGCGTGAAGTATTTCAGCGAGCCTCTTCTGAACGTCAAAGGTCTCGTATGAAATTCTTTCTGCCTTTTTATTCTAACACTCAGATATCTTTCAACTAATTTAGAGGTCAAAAGAGTTGAGTTAAAGGTTGAATATTTGTAAATCTCTCGTTTGCACAAGTCGAAAATAATATTTGTAAATCATATGGCATTCAATGTGTAGAACATATCCTGGACTACCTTGACTCAAACTTTTTCAGCATGTGCGTCGAAATCTGAAAGACTACACCAGTTATAGAGTGTGCATTACAAAACATATATATTTTTCTGAAGCTTGTATAATCAAATATTACTATTGACATGATACTTAAAAGTTGGGTGAGACTTTCAGTATTTTCTGTGGGACGAAACTATTATGGAAGGTCCAAATTTTCAAAATAATACTCTGTCCCATAAATTCTTATTTTTTAAACAGGATGCAGCCTTTGGAGTATGAGATGTGAGCATTTTACATAAAGCTAAAAATATTCCTTTATAACCATTTTTTATATTTAGAAACTCATGCAGCATATACATTAGAGCGGGTCGATTTAGAGGGAGCCAAAAAAGAAAAAAAAATGAAAATATGGCATATGCGTTAAATGTGGTACGGATCATTTTGAACAACTTTGCCTAAGAGACAATGGGTCGAAAATCGAGGCTTCGATTCTTAAGGCGACTTCATAAAAATTGTTTCGTCAGTTTTTGAGATATCTCATTAAAATTTAGTACGTAGTTGAATTTTGATATAATGTATGTTGATCATTTTTCGGAATCGGAAAGATCATGAAAATATTTTTATTAAATAACTCCCATAGAACCAATTATTCAGATTATTTAAACTTCGCTTTAAAAATCGTTGGCTTGAAATGGGCTTTAGACCCATACTTCCTAAGCAAAGTTGTTCAGAATGATCCGTAGAACATTTTCCGCATACGCAATTTTATGGTAGACAAAAATAAACCCGCTCTAACATACATACAAGTATATGCAAAAATATGCAAAAGTTCCGACGGCCAGAGAGGAAACACTAAAATTTACGTGACGGCAGATTTATTGTGGTTACATGTCACGTGCCACTTTTAGGTCAAAATTAAATTATCCTGACCCTGAAAGGCTAACAAGACGTGGCAGTGTAATGTGTTGATGTAGGTGCCACCCGCATACAATGGCGCAAGCTGAAATTCTAATAAACCAAAACAATGCGCGCACAAACATGTCGCTACAAATTACAATGCAGGCGACGCATACCAAAATGAGCCCTACGTAGCTGAAAACAATAACTCACATCGGAATACAATAACAATTTCATACTGTTTATTAATAAATTACTTAATACAGAGGAGCCATGAGCGGGTAGAAAATAGTAGGGCGGAAAAAATATCTAAAATTCATCTAATGAGTTTAGGGGGTAGGAGGGTGGGAAGTGTGGTATCAAATTATGCCAACGACAGCAGCGTACGTGTTCTGCATAAACTCATTAATAATTTGGCAAATAATATTTTTTGGAGAATTTATGTGCAGCAAAAATTGATTTCGCAATCTGTGGCGCTCGTGCGAGGCTCGAATTGCGTTGTCATGCGAGGCATAATGTGTTGTTGTGCTATATGTGTATGTATGTGTGTATGTAAGTATATATGGTATGGCATAGAGAGCTAGAAAAGCTATTCAATTTTTGCGGCCAGTAGAATTTGTAATAAATGTTGTTGTTGTAATAATTCCTGGAAATTTTAGCAGCAATGATTTAACCGCGAACAACAAAAAATTTGAAATTGCCAACAGCATTTGTCAATAAAACGCCAATACTACCCAATAATAGCTGTGGTTGTGGTGACACAGCTGCAATTTTCCAATTTTCAATTTACAGTTTTGCTATTTATTTGCTGGCAGTTAAACAGATGCACCAACAAAACAAGCACCGAAATGTAAATGTGAATTGTTGGCCATGGTTGCGGTTGCGGCGATTTTAATAGGATTTATTTTAAATAAAAATTATATGATGGATTGATTAACAAAGCATGGAGCTTAGGTAAATGAAACGTAAACTTCATGAATAAATCTATTTGCGGATTTTCTGATTTGGTATTACACAAAATATTTTTTTTTTTTCAATTGATACCTAACCTCAACTTTATGAAATATGCAAAATGTGTAATTTTTGGTATTTATTGTTTTTTTAAACTGCATGAAAAGTTCAAAAACAGGTTTTGAATAATTATTTATTCCAAAAAGGGAATAAAAATTGCTAGAAATACATACCATACATCATACTCGTATACCCAAAAATTAATTTTCTCTGCTTACACATAAGGATTTGGTCTTGTCATGATTTCTTCAATGCTTTTCCAAGTGTTTTCCATTTCACTGCTATGTATTTAACTTTGCTTTTCTATTGCCTTTGCAAAATGTGTGCGTCGTACAGTGCGTATGAGTGTCTTTTTATATGGCCAACATGTGTATTACTCATTAAATATCACTCATACGCCCAGTGCCACTGTATCATTTCAATGTGCACATAAATCGGAAAAATACTTATGTGCGTTTTGTTGGAGCCATTTGTCATTTGGTTGTGCCTTAAGCTGAATGATTTGTTTCTATTGCGGATATCCTGTCCAGTGGCATGAAAGTACAGTTATATACAATGTTCGTATGCGAACAAGCGTATAATTGTACATATGACGTGGTAGTATATTATCACCCAGCAGTAAATTGCATTAGTTTAGTAGAAATTTAACTGTAATTTGAATAATCGATAAAATTATATAAAAATATATAGAATTTTAACAATCGATAATTATAAAAAATATTTTCGTTTGATTAATGGAAAAAATTGTATAAAATATTTTGCTGTGAGTAATCGATAAAATTATATAAAAATTTGAGTAATCGATTAAATTATTTTCAGATATATTTTCTTTGAATAATCGATAAAATTATATAAAAATATATTAAAGTTTAACAATCGATAATTGTAAAACAGTTTTTGTTTTGATTTATAGAAAATGCTGTATTAAATATAATATGTTTTCTTTGAATAATCGATATTTATATACAAGAATTATTTTAATTAATAGATAAAAATTTTAACCGAAATATTATATGTATGTATGTAATATGTTTCTTTTGAATAATCGATCAAAATATATAAAAAACAGTTTTGCTTTAATAATCGATATTTATGTCAAAATTATTTTTATTAATCGATAATTATATAAAATATGTTTGCTTTGAATAAACGCTAAAATTTTTGTATATATATTTTCTTAAAATAATCGATAAATTATATAAAAACCGATTCGCCTTTATTAATCGATAATTAACAAAAATTGTATGACTTCTCGATTAAGTAAAAAAATCGATTTCTTAAGATTTTATTCTGAACAAATGACATGTTATGGCTATGTAGACTTGATATATATGTACATCATTTTTGAAATATCAGTTATTCTATTTTCGATATTAATTTCTCCGTATCTGTATAAGTAAATGTGGTCACGTGACTTTAAAAATTTTCGATATATGCAATGAAAAAATAAGTAAATTATAAATCGAACATGATATAATACATACCATGCTTTCAAAACCAAAAATATAAAAAAAAAATTTTAGGGTTGCCAACTAATTTTATTTATGTGCCGATAAATACACAAATTGTCGTTAAAGTTTAGGTCTATGCTAACCCAAATTTAAAATAATGCCAAAAAGTTACAACAAAAATTGTTGGTTAAATTATAGGGTTACCATGTTTTTCTGATATGAATTTTGTAGCAATCATAATTTTGACGAAAAAAATAAATAAATAATATTTTGTAAAAATATTTTTTTTCCTAAAATAAGTAAACTTCTATGAACTATTGAGTACGAATTTTAATGTAGGGTTGCCAACTGCTTATAAATAATTTTTTTATTTTGATTTAATACGTCTTTTTTTATAATATTATACGTGAGAGTTGTTTTATTTATAACAAATTATTTAAAATATAATTTTGTTAAAAGTTTGAAATGTTGTATTTAATAATAAAAATTGTTGTTGAAGTTTATGAACTGTTATGCTATAGAGTAGAATTTTTAGTGCTAAAAATAGTTTTCTTAGGCAAACGATTTCACTAAGAATAAACGCCTCCGTAAGCTTAAAAATATTTATGAAAAGGGTTGCTATTTCTTAGCATAATAATGTTAGTATCTGCAACCCATATTGGTAACTATAAATTTTTAAATTTTTGTATGAATAAAAGAGATGAACAATATTATACATATATAATATTATAGATTAAGATATTGTTCAATGAACAGTTGGTAACTCTGCTCACATATATTTTCATCTCTTTTATTTATATAAAAATTATAAACAAAGGTTGCCAACTGTTCATTGAACAATATTTTTAAAGATATAATATTATTCAATTAACAGTTGGCAACCCTGTTTACGTATATTAACATTTTTTTAATAAATATTACAATAAAAAAAATTAAGTAAAATTTTTATTGAAAATTTTCTAGTCTTTCCTGCCAGGTTTATATTTGCTAAATCCTATTCAAATATTTATATAGCTCAGTATTCTCGCATGAAGAAAAATATATATACGAGTATAGGCAAGTTAGCAAAGCAAAAGTGATAATTTTGCAGTAAAGCAGCTAAGCTGACATAGAAAAGAGATAAAGTGCTTTCATTTCCAATTCATTTTCCTGTCAGCATATTTACTAATGTCACCCAACCAACCACTGATTGAATGCTTATGTATAACCGACATTTGTATACAGATAGATACATACATATGTGAGCATATTGTGGCTGGAGCAATTTATCACATACGCTTTGAAGCACTTTTCTATGAATACTCATTTGAGTTATTACGGCTCCTTATGTCGCCAGAGCACGCGTAGAAGAAAAAATAAATAATACAAATAAGAAAAAAAAATTAAAAAAAAAAATAAAATAATAATAACTAAAAAAATAAATAAAAAGGACAAAAAAATCATAAAAGATGAAAACATCGGCAAAATTCGCAAAATGGAACGAAACACATTGAACCGAGTGTCGTTTCTGCTCTCCGTTTCGACTTAATTTTTCAAGTCACCATTGTTGGTGGCCATAGATTATGCTCGATTTTCGTTTCCTACTTATTGTCAACAACTTCTCAAACTGTTTATGGTTAGCACTGCTATTTTATTTTATCCTTCAATATACTTTTGCTTTTTTGTTGTTTCTGTTTTTGATTTTTCCTGCGAACCCTCAGTGCTTTGATTCGCCCCAAATATATTCCACTTCATTTCATATTGCCGTTTGTTTCATTTTTGGTTTTTTTTTGTTTTGCTTTTTTGTTGCTTTCTTTTATTAACAACAGATTTTTATGCGAGGGTATTGCTATTTGCTGGACCTTTTCACGATTTTCGATTATGTGGCACAAACCCATTTGACATCAATTCAACTTTGTTTGACTGCTACTTATACTTGTAGTCTAATGCATTTGGGTTTGCTTTTGTATGTGTCTGTTTGTATATATATGTATGTATTTAGAGTGTATATAGCTTACATACATTCGCATTTATTCAATGAAGTGTGGCAAATTCGCGTCTTAGCGCTGCAATACCATTGGCAGAGGGGCTAACTTTTTATTTTACCATCGTTGTTGTTATTTTTGTTGTTGTATGCATAGTTGAAGTACTTATTGCTTGCTCGTAAAATTTACTGTGCTACTTTTTAAGTAGTAAAGATGCTACAAAACTTATTCGTTCGCTTGGTTGGCTACTGCCAGGCCAGAAATCAATAGTTTGATGGCGTGAGTTCACGGGGGAGAAAATTTAATCGCTGTTAAAATAGAGATGTTACTATTGAGTGGTTTTACAGCGGCAACACTTTCATAACTACATGAATTCGCAGCAATGTCGGACCATCTATGAGTTTTTCAGTTTTTTAATTCTCTTTGATTGGCGCTGTAACTATCTTATTGTTGTTGGCAACTTGGAAATGCTAAATTAAGACCTCGCTCGGGCGCTATTGCGCAACAACAACAATAAAAATAGGTAAATTGATTCTAGTCCTTCTGTTTTTCGTCTATCGAACTTATAAGCAGACTTTTTCTGTTACCGTCCGCGTTTGGGACGAAATCCAACTTGAAGAGATTCCAGAACTGCCATTTCATCCAGAACAAACAACGATTCGGTCACCATTGGTCACTATGATCGTGTGTTATCACACTGTTATATTTTTCCTGTCAAAATATCGAATGTCTAAAGTCTATGCGGACAATCTCGCTTCGATTCAGACCTTCGAGCAAAGCCTCACTCGTGTCATTCGCCAGGTACCAGTCGAAATGCTCGAACGGTTTATCGAAAATTGTACTAAACGGTTGGACCATCTGAGACGAAGCTGAAAAATTTTTGGCAATTTGCGTCCGACTGAATTTTTAACTTTACAACATGAATGCCAAAGGACATACAGTAAGAACTCTTATAGTTGCGGCCGGATAAAATTTGCTAAGAGGAAGTTGTTCAGTAGGTCTTCTACGTTCTACTCTTGGCCAGAAGGATTTCGTTGTCGCGCAGAAGCTGGCCGTTAACAAGCAATTGCTAAGCACACGCGAAGGCCATAGGCGCTCCACTATTCCAGTGCTATAACGGAAGATGACAATGAAGGTTCAACTCGTTCCCACTTCGATGTGAGCGCTGCTTGCTAGCTCTTCGGTTTGCAGTTCTCAGCAATTCCAAAACGAGTGTTATAATGAGGTAGCTATTCTTATATCGAGTGAGGATAGACACTCCCTGACTAACTTTGAGCACACAGTTTGCGAGTTCAACGCTAGTGTTGCCGTTATACTGTTGCTGTTGTAGCGGCAGATTTCTGCTGCGTTGACAGTCCTTGGCCGGATAAAATCCGGGTTCGTTCCGGTTGAGTAAACCCAACTGTCGTGGGAACGGCCGTTCTGCTGTCGTAGTGAATAATTACCTCCCTGAAAGAAGTTACACTTCGGAGCCTAAAAACAATATATTAGTTCGATAGCAAAGCTTGAGGGAGAGCTCCTTACGTTAGACTCCACTCTCAACTCTCCCAGCTTTGAACCATTCGCGAAAAAACTCACTGCACTTCTACGTCAAAGACTTCTCGAAGCCCAGAAATCCCTCGTCGGTATATGAACGGAGAAACATCATTAGCCTCTCCGACGTAGAGGTGCTAAGTTTCCAGGAATGATGCTGTTCCAGAGAAAATATTTTGTAAATAGAGTACGTTCTCTAGAAATTTGTTTCAATTGAAAGCGAATAATGATGCCTGAGTCTGACCTTATAGATGGTGTGATCTCTAGATGAAACTGAGTATTATCTCTGTGGTCTTCAACTTGATCTTTTAGTAAATCTAAACTGTAATTCAATATCATTTTAGTATCTTTCGGGTTAAGAATAATTATGCTTTCTACGCAGAGAAACTGTCGAAAAAGTTCGCTACTCTCAGAGTCCTTAACTTCACTCGAGTCCGTAAATAGGATGAAGTAGTCAAAGTATGATAATCAACCAAATTCTTACTTCACTGCCACTATGAGGGTACAGCTCACATGCCGCACAACCACTTACGATAACATTTTTGTCCCCAGTTGCGGTAATTTCTGTCATCTGCATAATGTGACAATGTATGTGTGCCAAGGTGTAAAATTCAATGCGCTTTTCAAGCCAGGCACATTACAGCGTCCACGTCAAAAGAACAAATACCGCATTGAAAGTTTTTACATATGCATACATGTATGTGTAAATGTATACGTGTGTATTGCAGGTACTTATGTGTGCGTTCTATAAAAGCATATTCTTTAAGGTGTTAATTTCTTTGGTGTTTTGACACAATTTTCTCGTGCTAAAAAACGATTTATTCACTTGAAGGTTGTGAGAGTTGAAAAGAGCAGCACACATACATACATACAAACATACTTACATATACTAAAGCATACATACATATTACGAGTGTATGCTTACGCTGTTGTGGGCCAATTGTGGGTGTCAAGTGTATCGAATTCGCTGCTGTTTACATTACACCACACACACACATTCATACATACATACATATTTATATCTCTTTATATAGTGCATACACGAACCGTTACACATACAAAGTGCTGCTTTTAGTTCCGTTTAAGTGAGTGCATTCGTTACGGTACATTAAGCGTCGTCGTCGTCGTCGCCGTCGTCACGCAGCACGTCGGCATATCCTGCAGCAGAAGGTGTCTCTAAGCGGCAACTTAATGTTCATGGGAAGTTGAAATTATACAAAGCAACCGACGTTAAAACAAAAGCAAGTAGTTTTCCTTAATGTGTCCATAAGTATGTGCTGCTTTGAACTTATGAACTAAGGAATGCCTACAAATATACATACATATAGACAGTAGAGTTGTATATGTATATCTATATATGTGTGCATATTTATGCTTATATTTCTCAGTTATTTTTAGTTCTACTTTGGCCTGCCTTTTTTCTGTCACTTTATGTGTTTTTTTTGTGTTTTAGGCATTCAGTACAGTCCGCCTTAATTTCCGTTCAATCATTGCGTGTTCGCATGCAAATCGATCGGAAAACGCATTTCTATGCATAATTATACCATAAATTACCCTAAAGCTTCATATACTATAGTTACTATATACTACAAATATATCCATTGTGTGCTGACTGTGTTTCTAGTATTGAATAGTAATTTTCTTAATCGATTTCCATTCGATTTAGGTGGTGCAAATGGTGTTCACTTACTTTAAGTTGATATAAAGTTCAAAGAGTGGTGTAAAGGAATCAATATACTTCTTCTTCTTTTTGGTGTAGACATCGCTTATAGCCGAGTTTACAACAGCGAGCCAGTCGTTCTTGCTTTCCGCTATTTGGCGCCAGTTGGTCATTCCAGGGGTAACCAGGTCCTTCTCCACTTGGTTTTTTCAACGGAGTGGAGGTCATCCTAAGCTTCCCCCGGCGGATACTGCGTCGAATACCCTCAGAGCTGGAGTGTTTTCATCCATTAGGACGACATGACCTAGCCAGCGTAAGCGTCGTCTCTTAATTCGCAGAACTATGTCAATGTCGTCGTATATCACGTACAGCTCATCGTTCCATCGACTGCGGTATTCGCCTTTGCCAATGCTCAAGGGACCATAAATCTTCCGTGGAAACTTTCTCCGAAAATTCGTAAGGTCGACTCATCAGTTGTTGTGATCGTCCAAGCCTCTGCACCACGGACGGAAATTAGGAGTGACTTATAGAGTTTGGTCTTTGTTCGTCGGGAGAGGACTTTACTTTTTAAATACCTACTCAAAACGAAGTAGCACCTGGCGGCAAGAGTAATTCTGCGTTGGATTTCGAGTTTGCCATTGTTGTTGGTAGTATTAACACCTAGGTTCCTAGAGAGACGAAATTATCTACGACTTCGAAGTTATGACTGTCTACAATCGACTTGTCTTAAATCTCGTTTGGTATCGAACAGCTCGGAAAGGTTCTTCCCTAATCTGCCGAAGCTTTTGGTATTATTTAAAGTCAGTTTACACAGCCGCGTTAGTTTTGCGGGGATACCGAATTCAGTTATTTGTTATTTGCCGCTCGGCCGATTATCCATCGGACCCCGTCGCTTTGTTGTTCTTCAGTAATTGCTAATCGAACTTCTTGGGGTATCCGGTTCAACATCTCTTCGTGTTATGCTTTCATTGCCATTCAGTATTCATCCCTACATAATTTCAGTATGCTCTGGGCATCAGTCACTTGATAAGCTCTGGGGGTTATATATACAAGGGTATGCTCTCGTCTTGAAACCGTCTGATAGTCGCCGCATCTTTTAGTAGAATTTTCATGCATTACCTCTGTCGGTCAGCTTGCCAAGCGCATCGTACTCACCCATTTCGGCCTCTCTCTTTTTCGTCTGCGAACGCTTCTCGTTTTCCTCCTCAACACTCGGCATTTATGTCACGCCGCACGTGTTCTGGAGTCAACATACAGAAATTTAAGTTAAGCATCAAAGAGTCCAATCTGTAATCAAACAAAAATGTCTGGATTTAATGAAAATCTAACGAATAATACTTCAATATTCTTATTTCAAAGCTGCATAGAAATATTAGTAAGGGGCTTCTCAACTATATATTTTTCTATTGAGTCCGAAGATTTTCCTACTTAGGTGTTTCCGATCTTTGTTTAAATAAAATAAGAGTACGCCATCTTATCATTTTTTTGAACTTTTCCTTAGATAACTATGTTGCAATATTTTTAAATATAAAATTTGCGTCTCTCTAAGCACTACATATACATCTCAGTAAGAAATTCTTCGTAAACTATGAAGAGAAATACTAGTCATTTCAAGGTTAATTAAATCTTCTCTCAGAGAAATGATGTGAACTGTCCTTTACTTTGTATCTGATTATAAAAATAATCCGTGCAGAAATTTTCTAACTGGTTTAGCTGAGAGGCTTTTACATGGACGCTATTGTTAAAACTTTTCCACAAAATTATATCTCTTAGTTTTTCTAGGCACAGTTGAGCTCCTTTGACTATATCAGAATCCAAAATCAAATGATAATCTATTGTAAATATTAATGCTGTATGTGAAGTAAAGTCTTTGGTTTGTTTAATCGCCTTTATTAAGAATTGAAAGTCTTCATCATTAAGGCTGGTATAGCACATCAACGAGTTCTCCAAATGTCCGTATGGAAACGAGCCTGAGAGCAAGCAAGAAATAACAAGTAGCGAGTAATGATTCTCTTTTCCAAACAATCAACCTGTTTCGGTTCTAAAACATTTTTCTGCAGGGTGAATCTACTACAAACAAACATACTAATAAGTTTACATATGTATAAGTAGAACGTATTAAATGTACATATGTATGTATGTACACACATGGAGGGGAAAATCAGGTCAAATTGAATATTCAGTAACAGAAACCAATTTGTGGTAAATATTATTTGAAAGTTCACTTTCCTGGCTTTGAATGCCAAGTCATTTTTGTGGTTTTTTATGTAAATAACTGTTTGTTTTTGGGGTTATTTGTAAGGGCATTTGCAGGGCATAAAGTGAGTACACATGAAGGCGTTGTAGCTATTTGTTTTGGAGTTCGTATTTGAGTAAGTTGTATGAAGTTGTATGTGTGTCTATAACCGAAGGTTGGTGCGATTGTGAGTAATGACCCAAACCAAAAAAAAAATCAAAATCCAGCAAGCTTACCACAAAAATTTGTTTACAAAAAGAAAAACTAAAAATGTAAAGCAGATTAAGTTATTAAATGCTGTATATATAAAGCTTTTTGTCGAAGTTAGTCGTTGTTTAGTTTCTTTTTAACATTGTAATAAAAGTCCTTTTTTTAAATCATAATTACATGAATTATGTTTGGCGCTTATTTTGATTTTTAAGCTTCAAAAGTTGATTGGAATCGAGAAGAAGTTCAAAAAAAGATGTTATGTTTGAGATAACAGTTTTTATTGTACACCTTGTACGGAAATCCAAAGAATAACTGTATACTATTCATAGAGAGCAGGCTTAGGTTAGGTTCCTCGTCGGTACAAACTACGATTATTACAGAAATCTCACTTGAAGGCATGTCCTTTGTGTTGCCAAAAACTCCTTGGTATGTATCAAAAGACGCTCATTTATCAAGGAAGTCCTTTGAAAAAAAATGTCATTTGTTACATATTTATTCGTTAGTATTTGTAAGTATCATACATAAATGAATTTGGCATTTGCTCATCTGCCCTACTTACGCGTGGAGTGTCTCACGAAATGTTAAACCCGTAAATTTGATACACCAGTTTATTTACTTATCATAGCTTGTTATAGAATTTCAGCATGTCAAGGATGTTTCTATTCCGCAGACAATCGCGCAGCACCGCTGCCACACATTTTCGAAAGCGTCGCTGTCGTGTTATAATATCATAAATAAGTTTGGTGAAAATTTTCAGCTATTTCGCGGCAGTTCACCCGCAATGGGGCACGCTTCGTAGTGCCGAGTGGCTTGTAGTATGCGTGTGAAATGCACTCAATGGGTGGCATTCGCCTGCGTGGCGCACAATGGGGTGCAGGGCACGAATGGGAGGAAAAAATGAAAAATTGTGAAATAAACTTTAACACCAGTTGGGAAATAAATAACAACAACAATTAGACACAGTGGGTGATTTTTCGCTTCTTCTATTGGTGTTTTGATAAATTAAGCAGATTTTTCTGAGGACTTTCTGTAAATATTTTGTAACCCTTAGCTTAGGTTGATAACAACGAAAATCTAACTCAGATTTGCCTACACAAGACTGGAAGATGTTCTGAAAAGATCGGGAGAAACTATATATGTATTTAGAGAACCTCAAAAGAAAGCAAAGAGTTTAAAAATAATTTTTATTTTTTCTGAAAATGCACATTCATTGTCGATTTCTGAACTCTTCGAGCAAAATTTTTAAACTTTCTCTGAATATGTCCATCCTTTGTACTCGTAATTTGAAAAAAATACAACTTAACTTTCCGCACTTATATCTCTCGTCTGAACATATTGAGTGACACCGAAAGAGAAATGCCCGATACTGAGCGACAAAAGAGTCCACGTCTCAACACAGTCAAAGCAAACAGTTTTACATTCGCTCCGAAAGTGCCTACCTCTTTCGCGTTCCTCAGTGAGACTTAAAATATTATCATATACCTACTTGCATCCAAAAATAGAAACAAAGTCCCAATATAGTGCACCGAATGGAGTCCCATGCGTTACTTCGGTTTTGAAGAGACATTTTTTAGTATAAAATAACCTCGAATGAGATTGCATGAGATTTGTTTAATTCTTCCACTGTGCAGGCAGATGCCAGCAACGTCAATGAGCAACGCCAAAAAAAATATTAACACTTGTAAAAATACCGTTAAAGTGGTAAATGTGACAGAGGGTTAGCAAGTTAAAGAGGCATGTGGAAACCCAATTGAATTTTCGTCACATCTGCATAAAACCACACTCCATGACATGAAAATGATGTGCAATATATACATTGTGATAAAAAAGCACCCGAAAATTATGATTAAATTGCGCGGGTAAATGATATTTCAAAGAAAATGAATTTTGCTAAGGAGGCAGGACTGTCCTTAATTACCACCTCAGTAGTGCGTTGCGATTTTAACAATGGATAAAAATATCGAACAAAGAACTTGTCACAAATTTTGATTTCTACCCAAATTTCGTGTGTAGAATTGTCGCGAATGTTGGAAAAGGTGATTCAGTTTTATCAAAAACACAAGCCTACGAGTGGTACAAAGCCTTCAAAGGCGATCGAGAGACCATTGAAGACATGCCTCGTTCTGGACGACCTTCGACCTCTTCAACGAATGAATATATTAAAAAACTTAAGGATATGGTGCTTGAAAGGTGTCAACCAAGTGTTAGAGAGATGGTCAGAGATCTCGATATCTCTCGCGAGTCCGTTCGATTGATTTTGTTGGATATTTTTGGTATGAAACGCCTTCTTGCTCAACTCGACCCGAAAAGCTGACCTTTTTCAAAAAGAGTGCCGTAAGCTGTTCTTTTTGGATCGTGCGAATTCCGATCCCACATTCATGTAGAGATTGATAACTGCCGATGAGATATGGATTCATGAGCTTGATATACAAAGAAAACAACAATCATCGGAATGGCGGAAAAACTGAGCCGAAACCAAAAAAACACATCAAAGCCACTCTAATATCAAAGTGATGCTCATTGTTTGTGGTATATATATTTCCATATTTCTAGAGTGATAATAACTTAGGTCGAAATGTGATTTTTGAGTAGAAGGTACATGCTACATACCTACGAGCCACATAATCTTGCGGAACGAAAACGGTCCTCGGCCGACTTTTATATTTGGAGGATGTAGTTCTGGGGACATCAGGATTTGTTCTTTGAAAGAGCTGTAGTGCATTCTCCAGTTTTAACGTGCGGGGTATAAACACCTTTGCTTTCGGGATGGTCGGGATGCAGCTCTGTCTCTTCGCGCAGGTTTCGAAGCTTCACCAGCACTTCCTTTACCCAAGTTGTCCTTAAAATTGAGGATTTTAACTTCATTCAGCATAAGCGTGAGAGGGTTTCCATCCATTTTCCAAAGAGTGCACCTAGCAGCTTCAGCTCCACTGCTTCTATGTGATTTTCCCTAAGGGGATTACTCCGGTCAATGAGCACTACAGAGACAGCTCTTGAGCACCACATTGAACGATGCTGCCGCCCTAGAGACTGACGGTTTTTCTTGATCTTTCTCAACGCTTTGCTCTATAGCTTCGTGCTAACGCGTCGGCCGTTTGGTTCGAAATTGAGTTGCGGTCGCGACGTGTAGCAGGTTCGATGGTCAATAAAAAGTTCTATTTGGCCGTATTGAGGCGTTTGATAATGCTCCGTCGCGTCGAGCCAAGATTGTGACTGAATTAAAAGCTAAAAACGCAATGAATATCAACGATCTACCACCATATTCACCAGATTTGCCTCCGTGAGATTTTTTCTTATTTTCCGAACTGAAATTTTCTGCTCCGTGGAACCCGTACGATCGAAGAGATAAAATAAAATTCACTAAAGGAACTGATGACCACCCAAAAAGTGTTTATAAAAAGTGTTTAGAGAACTGGAAAAATCGTTGACATAACCGGATTACATCTGGTAGGGTTTACTTTGAAGGCGACAAAATAAATGTTAAATAATAATTATTTGCGTTTTATTTACAATTTATGGGTACTTTTTTGTCACAATGTATATACGAAGCAACTGCTTCAATGTGCTTGCGTTGTATGCACCAGTTGCAAGTGTTGCTGCTGCGTGCGTGCAACATTGCACCAACACAATGGCAATGGTGGTACGCCATGGCGCTAACAACTGCTATAACGGCAACACAACCGCGCTATTCAACACCACAAAGTGATGAAAATGCAAACGCATACATACACACACTCACACGATTTATGTGTATCCTTGCGGCTGCACGCACACAGACTGAAAAACGCATGAATGTATCGTTTTCAAGATGTATCAGCACATAAGTGCGTAGTACATCATACACTGCTCATTATATACATACATACATATAAACACAAATATACATACCCATGAAAGCAAAAGCAAAAAGCGTGCGTGTGTGCTGCATATATGTACATATGTATGTGTGTTTGCTTCTCATATTGCCTCCTGACCTATTTTCCCAGCCACGCCAGCTAAGCCAGCTATGCAGCTGTCAGCTCTTCAGCTCGACGCCCACGCAATCAAATGCATCCCTGGGAATGTGCAACACATTGCTTGCAACGCGCACCGCTTGTCTGTTTCTCGCCTCCCCCCATTTTCAGAGAAGCAATTTCCAAACCATTGTTGCTTCGTTGTTGTTTGCGCGTTCGTTATAATGGTCGGTCGGTCGGTCGGTGTGTTTGCGGTATCGCCTTTCGCTTCGCATAATTTTGCGTCAATTCCGCTTTGCGGCAGCGCCTTCGGCAATTTTATTGTACAATTTATTGCAACTACAATAAACATATGTATGTATGTTTGCTTCTTTGTGGTTGTTATTTTAGTGTTATTTTACATTCATTATTGTGGTAGATTTCATGGTGTGGCTTGGCAAATCTAAGCGCATTTGAAAGAGGTTTTCAGTTTCTGGCGCCGTTGTGAACTGTGACGGCAAAGGCTAAATTTTACTTTTGCATAAAATTTATAACACGGTAAACTCGTAAGGCAACTGACTTTCGCTAAGTCCCTCGTGACTTCTGTGGATTTATTCAGTTGTTCTGATTTGGTAAGAATAATATGGTAGGAGTTTGGTTTAAGGTTTTGGTCTTTACAAATGAAGACATTGTAAACTGAGACTTGATCACCGCACTTCTATTGGAACTATCTTAAGTTTTGTACTTAGTTTTATCTTTCCAACCCCAAACAATATTTATATTACGTTTGGTTAACTCATTTATTTGCCTAAAACGGTTCATTATACACTGAATGGGCAATATTAAGTTTACGACGAAGTTTGGAACATCCATAAGAAAATCCGATACAAGACCGGAGATCCCATAAAATATATACCAAAGCTAGTCCATCAATCAGAAATTTCGCACACGTTCTTCTCACCCTAAGAAGCTGTTCATTTGTTGGAACCTCCCATATCGGACTACTATTAGATATAGCTATTGATATTGATCTTTAAATTTCTTGATATTTGGCAAGGTATCTTCCAAACCAACGGTAGAAACTCCGAACAAATTGTTGAGATCGTATTGAGATAGCATATAGCAGCAATTTAAACATACTAATATTAAAAAATATTAAAATCTTATTATATCCGAATATGCTATAAGAAAAGCACCTGTGTAGTTAACGTTCTTTCTTGCCGTGTGTATCTTCTGTCATCTCCCCGTTTTCCAAAACCAAAACCGCTTACAGAAGGTTACTGACATATTTCTCTCTCATTCCCATGCACTCGGGGTTCTCGTGCCTCTTTGAGACTCTATTGAGCGGAAATCTCTGTCCAGCACTCATTCGCCATAAACTTTATAGGAAATGAACTGAAAAAACATGCTTCAAAATTTGCCGATTGTTCTATTTTCGAGTGAGAGAGACTAACACTTTTCAAGATTTATAATGAATGCTGGAGTTCACGAGAGGTTTTTCAAAATATTATAGGATTGATTAAATATTGCTGTGCAAGGCTTAAGACGATGTTTTAGGTAGAGTGTCTATTTTTTTCTATTCCGTGTCTATTGTACACTTAAAATTTCTACCTATATATATGTTGGAAAATATAGCAGTCGTAGCTGGGAGTGTAGTCAAAGGTCGTGGAGAGTCGATACAACTTGTGCAAGAACTGAAGTCGCTCGACCTTTCCAAGGAACATCGCTTCGTTCTATGGACTCTTGAAAAGTTTCTAGAAGAATAAAAGAATTGGGTGGTTGGAATCGGAAGAACAATGGACATAGTGATATCCTAAACCAACTCAGTGTTAACGTCAATAAATCAGTCTACATTCTCCCAATGCTGGATTTCAATAGACACTTCCAGGTGAGGATACCCTCTAGACGAGAATGGAGAAGGGGTATAATAGAGTATGAAGATACCATCTATTCAAAATGGACTGCGGAGTAGGCACGAGAGTACATTCTGATGATCTGGACATTTCTCTCTCTATCTGTCTACCGAACTCGGTTAGGATTTTCCAAGCGGAAATACTGTGCGTTGACAAGGCCTGCGAAGCTATATTGAATAACTACGAGAGGATACATAAAGCAACAAAATACACGTATAGTCAGGTGGCTCTCCTCGCACATGACTGATATCAGAGTAGTCATTAACTGGAAGAAGGCACTAAGCTCAATAGAAGACAAGTTCCACCTAGACTTGATCTGGGTTCGTGGTCACAAAAACAACGAAAAAATAGACGAGTGGACAAAGGCAGGAGCTTTTCTAAATGAATTCGAGGCAGAGTTAATACCAAACCCGATAGGATCGATCAGGATAGAGCTTAATATACAATACAGATGGAAAAATATAACAAAATGCAATATACATAACTAAATAGATATGGTCTATATATGACAAGAAGAGAACTAACGACTTGTTAAATAGGTCCAAGAAAAGTATCTACAGACTAACTGTTACTATAGCAGGGCATTGGCCATTTGGAGAAAATGCGTCCACAACAACATCTGCCGAGGATGCAAACTAGTAGAGAATAAGGAAACAATTTTTCACTTTATCTATGAGTGCCAAAACCTGGGATCCATTAATCACCAAACCTGGAATGAATGAGTCAGTAAAACAACTCGTCAAATGATCGTCTTTAAACAGCTGTCAATTTTATTTCAGAATGTGTTGGTCACGGCAAGCAGTTTTATAAAGCCTCAGCTACTTTTGACTTTCACAATTACATCATTAGTAAATCGAGAATTTCAAAACGTGAATAATTGCATTCCCCTAAACGCGCCAGAGTTAATTTTATCGCTTCCCGCCGAGGAATTTTCATTTTCCCATTTAAGTGGCTCCATTTCCACATTCTATTCTTCTACTCTTCATTTCCAATTTGAATATGCATAATTTTATTTTATTCTATTTTTTGATTTTCTTCCACAGCACATTTATAGCAAATCGTGGCATGACTACTTATTTCCACTTAAATCTACACAATCTCAATTTTATTGTCTCTCTGCTTTGAGGGGCCGCGGCGGCCTCAATGTCATTTAGTTGATGCGTAACATTTCAATATTCGTTCGCACATAGGCAACGCAACGGACGCAGATGACGGAAGTGCGAATAGGCTGGAATGAAAAATAATAAACATAAAGCTGAGCTTTATACGATATCTATGTATGTTTATAGCCGTGTGCGAGTATAATCATAGGCGCTGCTGTAGAATATTACCAACGTTGGCAAACAACAACGACGTAAGTCAGCGCCATTTGACGTATCTAAATTTGTCTGACGTCACAACATTGAGGAAAATTCAGCACCAACAAAAACAAACCATTCGTTACCCTTCGTACAAGGACTCTACCGAGCAACAACAATAACAATAACGGCAACGGTATGAACACGAAGCAGCCAAACCAAACAGTAGCGGAAGGCCACACAGATTGCGGAATGAGTGTCGTGATGATGCGCATGAAATATTTTGGAGCTATTTGACGTCATCATAAATGCTTCGCAGATTATGTAAAAGCTTTAGCTCCGGCTGGTACGAGCAAAGGATAACTGAGAGAGAGAGCGGAGAGCGTATACTGGTGTGAGAGTAGTGCTGAGCGTTGGAATGAGCAAGTGTTGACCAGAGAGAGTGAGCGTTATTTAGTGACTGCGAGAGAGATGAAATAAAAATATTTATATGATTTTTAAGAGAATGAGAGAAATTTGATTGGTAGTAAACAGTGTTACCTAACAACAAAAATTGTTAGATACAATTTTCATTAGAATTAGGTTTCATGTTGACAAGGTTTTGGTTATGTGGAACACACTTTATTGTTGTTTATGTGCACAGGACGTGATTATGCATTTTTTCAATTGAATTGGGTTCATAAATTGTCTTAATGAGTTTTATTATATCGGAAAGTTGTGTTTAGGTGGAAAACCTTGGATAGTTATGGAGGAACAAGCAAATAAAATCTTAATAAAGAAACAAAAAGGTTAGTGAAGATAGCTGTTCTCGAAAAGACCACGGCAGAATATATCTGCCTGATCTTTCCAACGGAGTCGAGGTCTTCCTCTTTCTCTGCTTCCCCCGGCGGGTATACTTTCAGAGCTAGAGTATTTTCATCCATTCGGACGATATGATATGGCCAGCGTAGCCGATGTCTCTTAATTCCCAGAACTATGCCAATGTCATCGTATATATGGCACAGTTCGTCGTTCCATCGAAAGCGATATTCGCCATTGCCAATACGCAAAGGGAAGGGCCTTTCTTTCGCACAACCTTTCTCTCGAAAACTCGCAACGTCGACTATCAGTTGTTGTCATCGTCCACGCCTCTGCACCATATAGCAGGACGGGAATTATGAGCGACTTATAGAGTTTGGCTTTTGTTCGTCGAGAGAGAACTTTACTTCTCAATTGATCACTCTGTCCGAAGTAGCATCTGTTGGCAAGAGTTATTCTGGGTTGGATTTCGAGGCTGACGTTGTTGTTAGTGTTGATACTAGTTCTAAGAAGGACGAAATTATCTTCGACTTCGAAGTTATGACTGTCAACAGAGCCGTGAGGGCCCAGACGCGTGTGCGACGACTAATTTCGCTTCCTTTTCGAATATGGAGAAAGCAGAACTAACGGCGTGGTTTTTTGCAATATCACCGGCGTACGCCAGCAGCTATCTGATCGATTCAGTTCTGCTGTTCGAGCTATTTTCCCTAGCAGTACGAGTATATTGAAGAAGTCGCTTGAAAGGGAGTCGCCTTGTCTGAATCTGGTTTGGTATCGAATGGCTGTGAGAGGTCCTTCCCAATGCTGACGGAGCTTTTGGTATTGCGAATTCAGACATAGCGGCATAAAGGCAGCTTCTTTTTCGTGCTATCAAAAGCAGCTTTGAAATCGACGAAGAGGTGGTGTGTGTCAACCCTCTTTTGAGGGATATTTTCCAGGAATTGGCGCATGGTGAATATCTGGTCGGTTGTTCTTAATTTTCCAGGTCTAAAGCCACATCGATGCGATGTGTCAGTTTGTTGGCGGATTCTCCCTTTTTGTGGATTGGACAGAGCACACTTAAATCTCAACCGACAGGCATGCTTTCGTCCGACCAATTTTTAGAAAAACTCCTTATCACTTCTTCACCGCCGTATTCGAATATCTCGGTTGGCAATCCATCGACCACAGAGTAACCTAGGTGCAAACATTTCCTCAATATTTAAAATTCTTTCCAAATGGCAACTCTTTCAACAATATATATTTATATTAAGTGCTGAGTCCTTCCTCCTTCAAAATCAGCTGCGTTCACATTTCCTACCAATGCATACCCCCTACGCGAAGTTGACTAAACAGGCAGCAAAGCATACTTTAGGGCTTCGCTGATTTGATCAAAACGAAAGGAAACGGAGAAAAGCCTGAAATATGAAAAAGAAATGATACAAATTTGAAAAAGTTGAAAAAAGAACTTTGGTAAAACAAACAAAAATCAGCAGCAGAGCAGCAGGATGAGCAATCTGGCTGCCAGGCTGGCTGGCAGCCATGTGTCTTAAAGCTGCATAAATAAAATTGAGTGTAGGCAGGGAATTTGATTTGGTAAGCTTTGCGCTTGAAGGCAAAATAAATATTATGTAAAAACCGGTGGCAGGGATGAGACTATTAGAGGCTTCAGGCGGTAAACAGCATACACAATTTTAACGAGGCAATCGCCAAGCCAGCAAAAATAGCATGCAGCACGAAGCATATTTAGGTATGAAGCTAAGTATGTGTGCGGGTATGAGCTTTAAGGCATTGTAAGCGTGTAGCATAGAAAAATATTATTTCTATTTATGTATGCATATATGTACACACACTTTTTCATAGCTAAAATATTGTTTTCTGTTTTCGCTGCTTTATGTTGACTCTTTTTGCCTCTCTTTTTGTGTTTTTTTTGCTTTTCTTTATACTTTCTCATTGCTTTTATTATAATTTTTACTTCTTTTTTGCTTTGTTATCTAACTTTTACTCCAGCTACTATGGTACTCTCGCAAATCTGTTATTGACATTTGATATGCTGGCGGTCTGAATAAAGTAAAGTCATCTTAATTGCTTGCTTAAGTTTTATACCGTTATATATGACTGGAATAAATAATTAAAGCAATAAAACGGTAAATGGGTGCATGACATGCAAAGCACATACATAAATAAAGAAATAGTTTACCGTTAAAGTAAAGGAGCTGGATTGATTGCCATAGGAGCGCTGGGTAGCTGCAAAAGAGCGGTTAATGACATGAAATATCAACTTGCTAACCGGATATTAGAAACTAAAACTCAATATTTTATGAACAAGCTTATGGAGAGTTCTGGTGTAAACGTGTGTACCATATATATCTATGTATTGAGCTGGTAAAATATGCAGAAAAATATATGTATTTCATGCATAAGAAAAAATAGAAACCAAAAGGCATGCGAGGGAATTGAATGACTTAAGGTTGCTGAGGTTCAAGTTTGGCATATTTTAGTGCAGCAATTGGACAGGATTTTATTAAATTTGTTCCGGACTGATAAAAAACAGAATTGTCAAGGTTTCTGAAACAACAAAAGCTCACGCTTAATCCAATTTTCCATTCACTTGTTAAACGGTTCGGCAGGGCCTTCAGCAAATTACAAATGGCTTCAATGGTAACACGTTTCATGATATTCTGGCATTCGGAAAGCTTTGTTTCACGCGATCCTGTTTTTTTGGAAAAATTGAGTGATTTTAGAACCAATCGTGCTTTCACTTTTCTTAGGCCCGACTGATCTTTCAAAGGGATTCTCACTGTTTTTACTGATCCTTTCAATATTTCAACGATGCCAGTAAAATGATGACGTCGATTCTCAAGCACCAATTCCTTTATTTTATGGACATGTTGATCATCAGTTGATGAATATGGCCGTCTTGGGATTTCGCGCGAAATTTAAATTAAAAAGTCTCACTAATTTTTGCCCATAGTGGTATACGGTAGCTGAGTGATGACTCAGTTACCATCTCGTTAGAAAGTGACGGCAGTTATCGAGATGAAAAATCCATTAATTTTCTGGCCACAAATTCACTCGTTCTATAAATTGCTTCATGCAGGTGCCTCAAAACGACCATGTAGTATACCTTATTGACCGTTTGCTTTATGGAACGAATTCACAGTGGACCACAACGCGGTAATCAAAGAAAACGATTAGTAACACCACGACTTTTGACCGACTTTGGTGAATTTTTTCGGTTTCGGCTCATTATTGTATTGTCTTTCGCTAGATTGTTCAATAGTTTCGACGTCATATTCATAAGGCCAGATCTCGTCAGCAGCAATTATCTATTTTGACGACTCTAGTCGACGTGTCTTTTGCAAAAGATTCTGGTAATTTTGACATGCTTTAGAACCCAAACATTAAACAAAATGTGTTGAGTCGATTCATAAGAAATCTTGAGGTCCTCTGCTATCTCCAACATGACAATTTGCAAAATCTGCTTCGATATTACAGTCATTAACAGCGGTGGATAGATAACTCGCTTGATCTATGGTTTCGATGAGTTCACGAACCCCTTTGAATGCTTTTTACAATGGAAATACTTATGATTGTGATAAAATAGACTCCTAATAATACTTCTACAATATATCCAACGATTCGACAGCTGTGATTTCATTAGAAATACTAAATTTGAAGCAAATTCTTTTTTGCAATTTTTCCATGATCAACCGAGGACGTGAAGATAAAATTTCACATGAACATAAAAAATCGACTTATGTGCGTTGCTTAAATGGACAAATCCGGAGCAAATTTGATCATATAGTATGTACCACTATATCGTTACCTAAAAAGTGAAATAACATATCATCAAAAATAAAAAGCATCGAAAATCGCTGTCGAAAATAATAGTCAATATATAACCATTTTATAACCAAAACTCAAATTTTGTCTCAATATGAGTGTATGATAACCAATATATAACCATTTTATAACTAACTTTATAACTTTTTTTCAATATGACTGTATAATAACCGATATATAACCATTTTATAACCAAAACTAAATATTTTTTTTTTTAATTTGAGAGGTTTTCTTTGTATGAGTATATGATAGCCAACATATAACCATTTTATAACGAATACTAATTTTGTTTTCAATATTTATGAGTGTTTGATAACCAATATATAACCATTTCATAACCAAAACTCAAAATTTTTTTCAATATGACTGTATGATAACCGATATATAACCAAAACTAAATATTTTTTTTTTGTCAATTTGAGAGCTTTTCTGTTTTTTTCCTTCGAGTGTAAACTTCTGAAAAGTGATGTTAAACTATTGTGCATTTTAAGTGACAATATATTGTTGTCGATTTATTTGAGGTCTCTATTAAAACATGTTTTTGTAATTTTCCAACCTTATAGGAAAAGTAGATAAAGAAAGAGATCTCTTGCCTGAATTAACCACATCTTGACTATAAAATGCGTTGAAAAATTAAAAAAAGTATGTATGTACGTTATTTTCTGAAAAATGCTTTTATTTAAAAGCCATTGCTTAAGAACAGCGGCAAACAGTTAAAGATAAAAATACTCAACAGAAATCTCCTGCGGTTTTCTTTGCTACACTTTGTCAACCTTCTTCTCAGTGTGTATATTGTCTTAATATTAACTCAAGCTAGTTAAATCCTTGTAGTTTGCAAGTTTACAGCGCATAAAAGCTATGCTTTTAAAGTACTTTAAAATTGATATTAAAATAAGTGCTGAAAACTTTAAATGAAACTGCTATATATCAACTAAATATATAACAGCCAACTATGTATGCATGCACATATGTACAAGACATGCTTGACTGCCACAAAAGCTTCGCAGCCATTGCAACTCTGCGCAATGAAGTCGCAAAGAGTGAAAGCGAGAGAAAGCTCGCTGGGTGGAGTGGTGAATGGGGAACTAAAGTTTGAGTTATTGCATGAAGTAGATAGACCATATCTATATACATATAGATATATATACAATAAACTTGTATACACTTATAGCTTCAGTAGACTATGTAGTTTGCCGGCAACAATTGCATTATGTGCCTGCAAGCATGCAAAGGTGTGTGTGTGTGCAATCTGCAACAACATGCCAGGCATGTATATGCTCGAATTGTATTAATGCGTAGGCTGAGCTGGACAATATTTATATATACGTATAAAACTATATATACATTAAGGCATTATGCTATGTGCGCCTGTGTGTTTGAGCTCAAATCGTTGCAACTTGCATTTTCTGTGTCAGTGGTGCGCGCTTTGTAGCTTTTGTTGTAGCCGTGTACACAATAACTGTTTGCATGTAGTATATAACAAAGTAAATGAGATAGTTGTTGCCAATTGCAAGCATGTATTTACTTTAAGCACTTTAATGCTGGCAAAAAGGATACACTTAGTGCATTTGTTGCCATTTCTATTGGTATTTGCTGCTAATCCAGATGGATGTGCGTATTTATAGTGCTATGTGTGGGTTATTTGTATATTTCATTTCAACTATATGCATTCTTATATATGTTTTGGCATGTTAAGTGTATGTGTGTGCCCTATTTTCCGTCAAAATATAATTGTGTCGCCATGTTGCGTATACGCACTAGTGGACATGCACGTCTGAGCGAGCACCCTATAAATGCAAATGCTTGAAATGGGCGATGGCTGTATTGCACCAGACCGTGCTTTTCTTTGTCATAATTAATTTCAGTTGTGTGCTTTTTTTAAATAAATTATTTAGAGCACATGTCTGGATTATTTCTTGAAGTGCTTGCAATTAATTGGAAGTAAATGTAGGTATGTATGGGAAGTTGAATATAGTTTTGCTGATATATGCAAGTAATATCATTTATTTTAAGCGCCTAGCTTGTACAGTTAATAATTAAACTGTAAAATTTTTACAGAATCAATATTCTTACTAAAGGTTTCTATTAATTTCGAAATATTTTTGAAAACGATTGCTGCCGTAATTTCGGTGTAAAACAAAAATTTCAAGAAGATGATTAATCTGTAGGAAAGTCGCAATCGCGTTATGGAAGTTTTTATTGTCTTTTTGAGATTTGACAAAATGGCGGCGATTTGAACAAAAAGTAATGATTTTTTCCCTTTTTTAAAACAGTTTTTCGTAGAAAAAAATACCAAGATTTCAAAAAAATAAAATAAAAGCTTCTATAGCGCGATAGCGAATGACGTTAAAAGTGTTCTCTACAAATTGGAACTAGATATCTTCAAAATTCTTCCTTTGAGAGTGGAAACCGTTTTAAAAAACATCATTCTGAGAAAAACGAGTTTAAAGATAGGAGTCTGTTTCCTTCCTGCAAGAAACGCTGTAAACGATCGTAATAATTTGAATTTCGATTTTAAATAATTGCTTTTCTATTTAAGAGAATGTGTATTATGGTGTATATTATACTATAATGTAACAAAAACATCGAGTTCTTCAAAAATTTCACACCGAGGCGATCCCTTAAAGCAGTAATTAATATAATGAAAATCTTTGAGAAGATGGTCCCAAATCGATTTTAATACCAGAAATTTACTTAAAAATAATAAATATATATTATATTTGTATATGTAAAATAAAAATATAAATTGTTTGTGAAGTAGAAAAAATTGCTTAAAATCATCTTTGATGATGTCTGCCTTTAAAACAGTCATAGTGTATATCAAATTTTTTTAACAAAGCGAACAGAAAATCGATTTTCATTTAGAAAGATTTCTAAGGAATATAAAAAATAAATATTAATTTAATAAAATTGTAAATTATTGTGAAATAGAAATTAACTTAAAATGTTGTCCACTATTATGCGCGAATATAATTAACCTATTCAGGAGAATAAAAAGCAGCATTGAGTGGGGACCCTTTTTACATTGACAAAACAAACAAAATAATAAACGTTGACGGAAAGGTGAAGAATGGAAGTGAAGGGGTGTCGAAACCGACACTCGGATCTGTCTCGGGTGGGACTTCTGCTCCTGGGGCAACGAAACTCTCGCTGGAAAACTGGAGCAAAAAGACCGAGACCCCAATAGAAATCTCTTCACGTAGGTAGAGTTTTCATACGCGGCTGAATCGCACTAGCACCAGCAAAGGAACCTCTGCTAGAATTATGAAAGGCTCTACAGGGAGCAAGTTAGCAATAGCCAAAATCGTTGAACGCTACGGTGATAGGCATTCTGGTCAGATATCTGAGGTCAAAGGAACCCCTGCCTGCCTGATGACACCATGTACTTCATAAGCTCATCAGATTTCCTATTCTCATGTATTGTTATATACGTTTTTATATCCTTGCAACATGTTGCTACAGAGTACAATAGTTTTGTTCACCTAATGGTTGTTTGTATCGCTAAAAAATAAATGTGTTAGATATAGGTTTATATAATCTATATAAATGCTCACGATGACGAGGTGAGTTGAAATCCAAGTGACTGTCTGGCCATCTGTGCAAGCGATAAGTGAGATATCCTGATGAAACTTAGTATATGTATTATTTGGCAATCAAGGTGAGGTTGATATTGCGGATGGGCCAAATCGGAACATTGTCCGTAAACATTTTGAAATGCGGAACCTTTCTAATAAGTTTCGTGCACATATCTCCCAAACCACTAAAGTCAAATCAATCAAATCTATTATATATGTATATTTCTTATATCCTCCGACAGTGTGAAAATAGATGAAATTGAAAATAATTTCGACCACTAAACGGTTTGTTGAGGACTACTAAATGTACGATGAATAAATAAATGCCTCAGAGACATTAAGCTATGCAGCCGAGCTGGTACGAGAAGATGTAATAGGAGTCGGTGTAAAAAATGACCTTTAGAAATAATATATCTGGACTTACTCGACCAATTTCAACCAATTCCACTTTTTCTTGAATAGTGAGTTTAATATATGTCATCTCATGTTCAAAAATTGTGAAAATCGGACTGCAACTATTCAAGCCCCCGATATGTGGGACAGCCTGTCTCTATTGCAAACTTTTTACAGAAAATGTCGGTCAACCTCTCAAATATATGTATTATTAAATACATTCGAAAAAAATTGATCCTTGCAAGTTGCGAGTAAATAAAATGTTCGGTTACACCCGAACTTAGCTCTTCCTTACTTTTTTTGGGTTTTAAATAATTTTAAGCAGACAAATTTTTCTCATCGCTTACTTCAATTGCACGGTAAAGGGAATCCAATATGTTTCAAAATTTATCGCCGATCGCCGAAAGTACATTAGATTCATAAAAAAAATTGAATAAAATTAAAACTTAAATACAATTTAATTTAATTCTAAATTTTATTAAATGAATCGATTAGTAAAAAAATGTATAAATTAACGCACCATTACTGACTTTCAAGTGGGTAGAATTCCTCCAGTCTTTAACAAATCCATGAGATTACTAATTCTAAAAACATTTAATTACCTCGAATGACTAAAGATGCGACAGTGTTCAGAGACATATCAGAGTTTACAAAAAAATTACTCCTATCTTAACCCCTTAGCTGAAAACTTAAAAAGAGTGAACAAGACAACATGTTCTGCTTTTAAAGTGTGACAACTACAAGAAAGTTTCTAATCCAGAATGAGTTTAGTTCTGTAAAATCCTGCGTAAAGGCAACTAAAGAAGTTAAATATATTTTTTCGCAAATCTGCCAGAATTTCGGTACTTTTTGGCTTATTTACCGCAATCCTCTACTTTAACGCAGTAATTCCTTGCAAGCACCTACACACCAATATATGAATGTGTGTGTATATGTATGTACTCATGTATGCACTTAGCAATGATTTTGTTACTGCACGCTCTGCGTCAGTTTCGTTTGCTGCTATTACTTCACCTACTTCGCAGGCCAACAACAGCAATAACAGCCTATTGCTACCTGTAAACCTGTGCAACACAGATAGCAGATGCTGGGTCTGACCTAGTAAATGGCGCTTTCGGATACTTTTCCAAACATACGAGCGCTTACACGCTTACAAACACATATAAACATACATATGTACATACTCACACCGGTATATGGTGAAACTATCTAATGCAAAAACTTAACTGTGCATTTGGTAGTAAGCGTATATATGTATGTATGTAACTTGTATGTGTTTGCGTGTATGTGTGTGTGAATTTCGTTTGCGATCTGCGCACATAAAGTGCCTTTAGATAACTCTATGTGTGTGTGCGTCTGTTTCGGCATATGTTTTATGGCATTTATCATGTCCTGCGCACTGTTGGCCATGCAACAACTCACAAGTGTTCTCCATCGGTGGAGCCACAAAATGGCAAAGCTGAGCAACGCTTTGAGATTCTTTGTTTCATATTTTGGTTGTTTATTGTTTTTGGTCGCAAAACGCAATCTTTTGTGCAGGGAACAAGGTTACTTTTCTTTGTTGCTTTGTTGTTGTTGGCAATATTCGGTTACCTTTCAGTTGAAAATTGAAATTTATTAATATGAAAGCGACCTTTTTCACTTGCCGCATTTATTTTGCATCTTAGACTTTTCACTTCGGCTCCTCAAAAATCTTATTGTAATGTTGTTATTGCTACTTTTATTTTTGCGTTGCAAGGCTCCGGATACTGGTACACTGTGCTTGTGCCCTTAATTACACGAGTAATGTGCAAAAGTTGTGCCGTTATTTTGTTGTTTTTGGGCAATTTTTGCATAAACAGAAAACAATAAGTTTGCTGTACAGATTTGTGTTGTATACTTTAGGGCGTTGTTGCGCACCTTAAGTGGGATTACACATAAGTAAACATGTAAATATGTATGCTTGGAGACCGTTGGTAAATTAGAAATTTATTTAGTAGCCGAAATACCCACAGATCCACAGATTTAGTTGCACGAATACTCTCAGTTTGCTGTTGGGATTGTGGTTACATTGTTATATTTGGCTGATGCCATAAGTGGACACACATATCAGTATATAAATATATATGTATATTTGTATATAAAAGTAAACAATTATGTGCAAAATACACACGTTTTGGGAACTTGAGTTACTATGCACACTGTTGTGGCACGTTATTGCCAGTCCATCAAATGAAATTGTAAATTGTACAAAAGCAAAATTACTTTGATGCAAATCTTTATTGTCTTCTGCAAAATAATCTCTCTCTAAGTCGGTACAAGCATGCCAACTTTTTATAAATATTTTATAAAATGTTCAAAGGCATTGGCAGGAGTGGTCTTATCATTGTATGATCTCACTTAACTCATAGTTTTTCCGGAAAACGAATGTTAAACTTTCGACGTGAGTGATAAAGTCATAGGGATACAAAATCTGCTGAATAAATTGCCATTTTTTCCAATTTTAATCAATCAAAGTGATTTTGCCCAAAAAATCTCTTACTGATATGAGTCTTTTGGCAATTATCTTCATGACAAAACACTTATAAAAATCAGTTAAGTGATCAATGAAGTACGAAGTTTGTTAAAAGAGTATCGCTAATTTCCTATTTCTTAAAAAAGTTGTTGTTTGTTCATGAATATGAAGGGAATTCCATTTCGAGCTTCCCTAAGTTTTTAAAGAAATAACACAGAAACTTCAAATTTAGTGAGGAATGTTTATTATCATTCGAAAGAATATTATTAAGCATTTACTTTTTGAAGATTAACACTTCCAAATGTTGGCCGCGGCTTCGTCTCAGATGGTCTAACCGTTGAATCCAATTTTCGATGACTCGTTCCAGCATTTCGACTAATAACTGACGAATGACACGGGAGATGTTTGGCTCCAAAGCCTGAATTGAAGCGGGATTTTCCGCATAGACTTTAGACTATACGTATCCCTAAAGGAAGAAGTCTAACGAAGTGATATCATATGATCTTGGTGGGCAATAGAGCTCCAAGTTGTTCCATTCTTCAGTCCGAATTGCTGCCAACGGCACCTAATCACAACTGCTATATTTTCTTCACTGTGTGCTGGAAGTGGTCTATTCGGTCGAATATTATCTAATAATGAATGCTAAGTCCAAAATGGGAGATGGTATTAACAATAGTACGCCCAGTATGCCGATTACCATAAGTTGAGCGAAGTTCGTGAAACACATTCATTACAGAACATGAATGTTAAACGTTGTTCAGGCGTAAGTCTTTCAATGATGAAATGTCAAACAATACTAAAGAAAATAATATGGCAGCTTGATATGACTCATGCGTGATCTGTCAAAAAAAGGCAATTGAAAAAAGTACCTCAACAGTTCTTATCTCCTCAGTAGTAGGATAGCGTCGTCCATTCATTGGTCTCTTCAGTTTTGGGTACAAAAACAGTCACATGAGTCCAGGTCGTTGGCCACGGCATCATTAATGTGTTGTTTTCGATCAAATGTTCGTGCAAGTAGTGGCGACCCAGCTCATATCCAAATCATTGGTTAAAATCAAATGACACGAGCCAATCGATATGTTTAGTTCCTAAACAATTTCTTAAAGGGTGATTTGACGATTGTCTCATACAATTTTCATCACTTTATTAATGTTTTCGTCTTTTCTTGACATCCAGCACACTTTATGTCGTTCGTTCACATCTTCTCGACCCTCTGAAAACATTTTGTACCACCGATAAACTTTGCTTTTCTCCAAGTTATAATAGCTTCAGCATATGTCACAACCTTCACACGGAATGCATCCGCGCATTTATTTTTTTTAGACAAAATTTTATACAGATGATTTTAGCCATTTTTTGGTATAAGTAAACTGTCAAAAGTTAACCAACGTTCAAGTTTCGTGTTGGAAACCTCAATTCTTAGCTTTTGATCGCAACTCATCGATTGTTGAGGTGTTTGCTTTATTTTTTCGATTTTATGTTTATTATTTCTTAACGGCTTCAGTAAAGTGTTAGACATCCCACAACAGTTTAGGGCATATTTCCATACTAATCAATAATTTTTATCTCTTATAAGGTTGCCAGATCAAATTTTGAATTAATTCTCACAATAAATTTATCAATTTCAGTTGTTGATGTGCTTGAAAAAGCTCCGTTTCGGCTAAATTTGATATGAAAGGGGCACCTGTGGGCAGAAGATTTTGAAAAAGTGGGCATGGCTCACCTTCTTATAAGTTTAATGTATCTATCTCTCAAGCCACATATGCTACAACAACCATATTAATCTAGCGCAAATATCATAAGAACTCTTACCGACAGGGTAAAAATATATGAAATCGGAAGATAATCCCGCTCACTCCCCATATAACGGTACAGTTAAAATCTACTAAAAGCGCATTGAATTAATATCTAAATACTTTAGAGACATTCAATTTTAGACCCAAGATGGTATGATAGAGCTTTAATAGAGCTGTGGGATGGGCGTGGCACCAAACATTTTTAGGTAAAAACACATATATATCTCGAAATCCGCCCAACCGATTTCAACCAACATTCTACGTATATTGAAAGTATTACCCCAGATTTAGTCTTGCAAGAGTATGAAATGTTCGGTTATACCCGAACTTAGCTCTTCCTTACTTGATCTTTATCTATAAAATTATTATCTCCTTTTAAGAAGGGCACATTGAAGTGAGAGCGATCTATAATAATACATTTATATGGAGAAATTTTATGAGCCGCAAAATGATTTATGCATTTGAAATCATATCACATCCCAATGCCTTAAAAGCTTGCTTGTTTTGTTGCCCTGTAGGAAATTAAAAATTCTATCACAAAGCGGAGGCATTGCATTAAGTAATACCATATATAGAGGGTAAGTAACTAAATAATTGACGATTACAATTTTGGCAGTGGTTGAACTCCCATATATGGTATTCCTCTTATAAATTTTTCATATTGAATGAAAAGATTTTTTAGCTAAAAATGCTCATGAAAATATGAATTTTTTACGATTTGTGACCGTCATTAATACTTTTCTTTAATTTTAGGTATGTACATGTTACCTTAATCGGGATTTATACTCACATAATAGTCATATGCTCAGTGCACCTGATTACAGTAACTGCAAAAATTTCTTTGATTCCACGACAAACATATCTTTATTATCAGAAATGTCCCACTAACAACCATTGTAAGCAACTGCTTCTAAAAAAAATGTATAATTATAATAATAAATGTGTTCAATAATCGCGTAATTCACGAAATTGTGTTCAACGCAAACGCAATTATTTGCAAGTAAAATTTTTCCTATTGGGCCTCTAACGAAATGGAAAACGCCTGCATGCATTGCTTAGACGTCGTTTAGCATTTCGTTTAGCTTGTTTATTTTCCATTTCGCGCACTGACATGCAAATGTGTGGGCGGCAATTTGTCTGTAGCTCTTAATTTGCATAAGTCTAATGGTCACTTTATCATCGTTTCAATGTGTTATTAATTATTTTTATTGCCCACGTTAATTGAGTTGTTTCTGTTTTAATTTTCAATTATTTACGAATGCTTATTCGCGATGTAATTTTTCTTTCATTACTTTTCATATTGAATTTATATTCGAAATGCTTAATTTTCTCTTTGTTTTTGTTGATTTTCGATAATTATTTATGGTTCTAGATATGTATGGTAATCGCACATGTTTGAAATGTAATGAAGGTGGCTTGTTTTGGATTAATATGTTAATGATGAATTACTTTCTATTTAAATTTTTAATAGTTGGCTGTAAAAGCTTAGAAAACTATAACTATCGAGATGTCTAGGCAATCGCTATCACATGCAATTAATCTTTGCTTAGAAAACAGGATTGCCAATCGGTTCTAATTCGAAAATTACAAAAATAAAAGAAAGTTCGTTTGAAATGAAATCAGTCATAGATTTTTTATTTTTTGCGGGTAAGTCGATGAGTTTTTTAAGTTTTTATGTTTCTATTATAGATTCACGTGATGATGCTTGCTGGATATATTTCTTTATAAAAAATTTAACAAATAAATAATTATAAAAGTTTTTTTTTCACACAGTGTTACTAAATCACCAGCTAACTGATATAATACCTTTATAAAAAGTTACACAACGATTCTTAAGGACATCGAAAAATCTATGTTCTTTCAGGTTTGAAGAGGTGGACTAAGAGCTACCTAAGTGGTCGAAAATCATCCGTACTATTTGGAGGTAAAAACTATAAATTAAGATGAATTAAAGAGGGAGTTTCCAAAGGATCCATCTCGTCGAGTCTTCTCCCCGTTGCTGTTTTACTTCTACATCTCAAAATTGCCTCAACCACCAGAAGAAATTTCTATCACCTCGTACGCTGAAGATTGAACGATAATGTCGTCGGTCAATGGAATCGATGGAATGTGTTAAAAGTAAAGCGGTTATCTCTCCGGTTTTTCTCGCTTCCTCGCTGCACGGCACCTAACACTCTCCCCACTAAATGCACAGCGACCATATTCACAAAGTGGATGAAGAAGTGCCTAAAATTTTAGCTGTAACACTAGTCAGCCTATGCTATTCACTTCTTATACGACCGCGATTATTGCCAAAATTCCTCAAGTCGCTAACCGGTCGCACATGGCGATAAGATAAAGGAACCTTGTTGGAATATACAAGGCAATCGGCCGGTACTTAACTATGTCGGACCAATATGGTTGCCTGGATGCTTTGAAACGCAGACGAGGAAGCTTCAGACATGCCAGAATTGTTTTCTAAACAGGCCTGTATGCTTCCACTTATGTAGCATAATAAACTCCTCTTCAAGTAGTTTCGGCTGGGGTGTTTTTGTAGATGTCAACCCTGCAGTCACCGTCTACAGGCGCGGTGTACAGGAACCGTCTCCTGGGAGCATCAAGAGGACCTTCCTCAACTACGTCGACGACATAAGACTATACGTTCATCAGACTTCGGAAGTAATGAGTGAATGGCTTGCTTGGAATCACACCACTACCCATGGCAGACAACGAGCTTTAGTTACCTCGAGAATCAAAAGTGACCCTTGCGCAGCTCCGTTCTGGATACTGTAGCAGGTTATACTCGTACTTATTAAGAATCGACTCCTACATATTAAATATATGTTCAGCACGAATCCCCGCATGACTCTAACTATCCTTTTGCATGCGCAGCAAACCCTAAATGTCTCTCCCTATAGTTCACCCCGTCGAAACAGTACGTTTCCGGGGTCTACCGTTGGATGACATCGATTATAACTTATCTGCACTTTACTACCCTAACGGAGACTAGATGACCGTTACAACAACAACATTACTTTATTCTTCAAGTTAGGACGCTAAGGGAAATATTTGGGTAAAAGACCATTTACGCCCTTCTGAAGATAATAAAATGATATTCGAATAATTTATTGACGATGAGCCAATGGACAAATGCAAGCATAAAAATATTTTCAGAATATTATGCTGCCGCATGTTGCAGAAGAATGGCTTTAAAATGGCAATATTTTTCAGTCATAAAACCCTTTCGTGCTTTATATGATCAATCTACCTGTACACCGCTCTCCATTGACAGTACTGCTATCGCCAGCTTCATTTTGAAAGAAGTACCAAGCTGTCAATTTTCTTCCTACCAGAATCAACAGTTTTGCTTCTTTACCGCACCACTCAGATTTTCTTTAAAAAATCATCTTGGAATCGACAAACTGCGGTCTTCAGAAACACTTGCCTGAACGGCAGCAATATTTTCATTACTTCGAGCGAAATAATTTAAAATTCAAAAATATCTTTTTTTATTTTCCTGGTTCTGAACTGGGGATTACATCCTTTTATATTTCAATGTGGTGTTTAGTATAAAAAATTTAAATTTTTAGTTTTTAATCCAATTTTTGGGTTTAAAATTTATTTGCAATTTTATTTTTGATTAAGATTTTGTGGTTATCAATTAAAAACAAAAAATAATAATTTAAATGCCAATTCAATTCCATTTTTGTTGCATTATTTGCAACCCTGATGCCAACTGCTCTTATTCTCCGGAAGTCGTCATCGTATATATCCGAATATGTAAGTTGAATTGAAAAAATATAACCGCAGCTAAAGATGACCAAATAAAAAAAGGTCGCACTTTGAAGCAAGAAAAACGGTCAAATGGCGATAATCTCAGATTAACTGCCGTTTTGTATTGTTAAGTCAAATAGAATAGAGAAATAGTGCGATTACCGCAAACAATTTTTCTCTACTCTTCTATATTTCTTCTAGGCCTGCCACCACAACCTTTACACTCTAAACCACTACGTGGACGCCGCTTGCCACATACACACACACATTCGTAAACTGCTTGTTAAGCGATAGTTGATGTTCAGAGTTATACAATACAACTTTTACACTCACATAGGCATAGTCATGCACTTATCTACATATTTATATAGGGGCGTTTGTGTATGTCCGTATGTATGCACTTTTCACTCGGTTGCAAGTTTGCTTGTATAACAACGTGCACTAGCACTTAACTCGTGTCCGTCCGGCCGACTCTTCCATTGGCACAAATAAATTACTAGCTAATTTAGTTGCCCGCCAGACATTAAACTAGCAACTAGCGAAGAGTGTAAAATGTGCCACAGACGAGTACTCGAGCACTAAACACTTCTAAACTGTGCCAGCAAAGCACTATAAAAGAGGAATATATGTATATACATATGTATCTGGAAGTTAGTTCTAATATATTTGTATAAAAATGGAAAACAAAAACAAAGGAACTAGTTCAAGTTTGCGCATTTCAGTTCATACGGCGCTACTCGACCGACTCACCGCTTCGTGGTGGACTTGCACCATTCGACTTTGCGGACTTCATTTGCATTATTAGAGAGGCGTTCTCATAGCGTATATACATATGTACATAGAACGATTGTTCAGAAAAAAACGAGAGTTTAAATAGACAAATGCAAGCTCTTGCTCTACACGAGTCCGGTCCGATAAGTATTTTTCCTGCAAAATAAACACGAGATTTGGACCAAAATAAAATTTATGAATACACTTTGTTTGGCTCGATACATTGATACAGCGTTGTGCTAAATTTCTTTACCGGTCTGACAAATACCAGCTCAGAATATGTCTGAAAAGTAGGCCTACGTGAAGGCCATAACTTTTTCAAGTTTGTAAATAAAGAGAAGCCGTATCTAGAGGATACGGTGGATAGCTGCTCTTCATCACCTCATCACTTTTCCGGCCGATAAGATAGTCTTCGCCAAATGAAGTCCTCTGTTACGCTATTTTTTAGATCCCTGGAAGGTACCAGTGGATCTATGCTTTGGTGACGGTCATGAAACGAGACAGTAAGTGATTCATAGCGCCTTTAAAAGGCGTCAAATACTGCTGTGAAATGGTCTCACAGTTGCGATCGGTTAAAGATTTTTCCTGCCCAATTTTTCAAGTCGAATACGTGCGACATTGGCCGCTATTTGGAGATGCCCACTGCGTCAGATAATTCGAATGAAAGGAATACGAAAACTTCGGATATTAATCTTCTCAAAAGCTGACACAAAGGAACAATTTTGTCTAGAAACCACACATAAAGATTCCTCCGGTCTTGGGAACATCATATACATCGCATAGGCAGCTATAATTTGAAAAAATGAAGGGTTTGTTTATGTCGGAAAGCCTAAATGCCACCAACAAACTTAGCCAGGTTATCAAGCGGAGAATAACTCTTACCACTAGGTGCTACTTTGCGATTGGTAAGCAATTCGAAAGAATATCTCTACTGGGTGAACAAATAATAGGATCTATAAGTTACTTATCATTTCGCCCTATTATATGGCGCAGAAGCATAGGCGATGTTGAACCGAGTTGAGAAAGCACTTGAAGCATTCGAGAGATTTGTTCTCCGCAAGGTTTTTGGAGCCGTTCACGTGAGCGATAACTACCGAAGAAGATGGAACCACGAACTCTATGAGCTCAAAATCGATCTGGGCATAAAAAATCCCCATGAAAGAGCAGGTAAGGGCACGTCGTAAGCATGTGAGACGATGCTCCAGCGAAAAGCTACTTCAATTTCAGACCAGTGGGTCGACAATGGAACGCCCACGCATCCATTAGAAGGATTAAGTGCCTAAGGACCCGTCTGCACTTCGGACTGCTGTAGTGCCAAAGAAGAAGAAGAAGACTGCGTTTGGTCACTCGAGGACATTGAATTGGCAAATCTTTTAGTACGAGATCGAGGTCTTTTGTTACTTTAACATCCATGGTGGCTTTTTCGGTGTACTTGCACGTGGTTTATCAAAAACCATCGAGAGGCTATCGTGGAGCTTGCCACACCAATTTTTGATGGTAGACATTGAAGGGGATGATTCTTCTTTTATTCGAGTCGACCAGTCGTTTCCTTTCCAGTCGTTCTTCCTTTTCGCTGTTTGACACCAACTCCTGTGTAGCCAGGTCCTTCTCCGGCTAATCTTTTCATCTTTCCATCGGAGTGGGAGTTTTCCTCTTCTTCCCCCGGCGGGTACTGCGTCGAATACTCTCAGAGCTGGAGTGTTTGATATGTTGAAGAACTTCGCTTTGAGGCGGATAGTGGCTAGCCGTTCATCCACCGGGGTGGATGTTTCTCTCCGACCACGAATTCCACTCCAAATTTGAGCTCTTTTATATGGCTACTGTAGTAAATGCTACAAGGGCTTAGTTGTTTCAGCCCTTGCTTTGTCCATCGCAATGCTTGGACTGCGGTGATGTCAGCCTTCACTCTAACAAGGACATCAACCAGCTGGACAGCGGCATCTTCCCAATTAAGGGATCGGACATTCCAGGTGCATGCCTTCAAATCGCAATCCATAATGCGTTTGCCATTGTCGTCATCAAAAGAGGGGTCTCTCATCCGAGGCTTGTTGACCCTTCTCTATTTAGCTCTGCAGTAAATTGAAGATCATGGCCTTCAAGTCCAGTCAAATCGGTTTCAACAAATTAAAATTTCCTCGCTTCGCTACATATTGATGACCTCATTAATGTTTGTTGCCTTTCGCAAAACGTCGCTTGCATTTCTCACAGTGATATATTGCCACAATTTGTTGCCTTCAACGCTGCAACCACAGCCGCGTGCACAATAATTTGTAAAACGACTGTAGCTCGTTAATATGGCCGCGTATGCGACATTAACTACTTATGATTATGATTATTGCTTTCATGCAGCGGTTGCAATGTTCATGCACATATCCTTTATTGGTGGTGGCATGCTACAAAAGCATTCACCAACACCACAAAATTACATTTACAGCAATCCTTACAGGCAGCATGCTGCACATTGCCGCGCACAAGTGCATGAAAACCGCACTTAGTATTGTGTAACATGCCTTGCACTCGCGTATGTGTGTGTGTGTGAGTGCAAAAGCATAAAATCACACATACATGCATACATACAAAGCTTATTTATACTCAGTTGCTTTTATGTGCGTAATCGGCAGCATTACTGCTCACCAGCGCGCGTTGTAAATGATGAAGGCATGAGAGTATGTGTGTGTTTGTGTGTGTATGTGTGCATGTCTGTGCAACATCATCGGCAATGTCACCCACGCACGCGGATCGCTTCCATCATTGTCATCATTACATCCATTATTAACAACATTATCATCATTGGCCATCAATCCATCAGTCGGTCCAGCCACCTACCATTCAACCCCAGCACGGCAAGCCTCACAAAGTGCATCGTGTTGCAGTGTTGCCACTCGATGCCAGCGTGCCACTTGACTCATGCCATGCATTTATATACTCATTCATGTAATTTTGTGTGCATTTCTGATTACATATGTGCAACCACCCACCTATACAGACACAAGTACAAGTAAATACATCACACTCACAACAATATTCCAACAACATTCGCTGCGCCAGTTTATCTGCCCGTTGACCTAATTATTTTAAATTCGTTAAATGCACCGTTGCATTCAGTAATGGTTATGAATTCTGAATTATAAGTACTTATGCCGACACCCTCTGCTCACTGGTTATTTATGCAAATACACACACACACACAGCCGTAATGGAGGGAGTAAATTTTTCAATATGTTTGCATTTAAATGAAATATTCATTTGCAACAATTATGGCAGCGCAGTTCCTGAGTGCATTCCCGAGAATTTTATTGCTATTTATTTACAATTTGCATATTTCAAAAGATTTCATAATTTCTATTGTATGTGGCATGATACGAGGGTTGGTGCTCAAGTTTCTTGGCTTGCTTAGTGATGTATGATATTTTGCCAGCTGACTTTCCAAAGAGAAAGTTTGACATTTTTACTTTCTTTTTGAAGGATTGAGTCATGTGTGGAAGTTCACGGAAGTGAGGAAAGTTCTCTGAGAGCTTTTTACTTGGATGTGGCCAGAAACGATTATTTTATATATGGTTCAAGCAGCTCTCGATTTCCAGTCCTAGACCAAGTATCCTCTGGGTAGCCTAAGACCATTCGTTTTAACGCTAAACATCCGCTCATGGTTGTGCGCTGGGTTTGGGACCCGCTACGTAAAAAAATGCTCGCAATGAAAAGAACAAAACAGCACCGGATGAGAGGCCCCCTTTTGATGACGGCCACTGCAAAGTTGATAAGGATTACGATTTAAGGGCATGCAACTGGAATGTCCGGTCCCTTAAATGAAAGGTGCCGCTGCCCAGCTGGTTGATGTCCTCGTAGGAGTAAAGGGTGACATCACCGCCATCCAAGAATTGGGTTGGACGGGACACGGACTGAGATGAGTTGGTCCTTGTGACATTTATTACACTGGCAATATAAAGGAGCGCAAATTTGGAGTGAAATTTCTGGTGAAAGAGAAACCCTGTCGTCGAGTCTTGTCGATCCCACAAAGTTCTTCAACATATCGCTGATTTGCGCCCACGCAAAGAGAAGAACAATGGGACCAAAGATGTCTTTTATGAGCACTTAGAGTGTACCTATGAGAGCTGCACTCGCCACTATGTCAAAATCGAGACTTTATCGTCAGATAGTGCAAAGAAGGTACCTTTGGTGCAATAGTTGGCAAATTCAGATGAAACATTCCCAAATGGGTTGAGGCTGATCGACTTCGCTGTGCCGCGAAATAAGGTTATTTGTTGTACTCGACTCCAGCATAGGAAAATTCACCAAGCTACCTGACTGTCTCCGAATCGAAAAGCCACCAACCAGATCGATCATGTTGTGAAAACGCTGAAGACACGTCTCCAGTGCTTGTAGGAGACTTGACGATAAATTTTAAGAAAAAAAATGTTCGCGATTTGGTACATTGGGGCTCTCTCCCTTTGTCATGCACTGGGGCTACACAGCTACTGTAAACCCAATTATACTCTACGGTGCAGTAGTGTGGTGGACAGGCGTACAGATATCCACTTACGGAAGCCAATGGAAAGGGTGCAGAGGTTCGCTGTGCTGTACATAACTGGAGTTTTAAGAACAACTTCAATGGCGGCCCTTGAACTGGTACTAGACCTCTTCGTATTGCTTGGTGGGTAATGGCGGTTTGGCAATACCGACTACATTATCCCACTTTTTAACTGGGACAGAAGATTCAAAGTAAACATTGAAGAAGATGGAGGATGGAGTTGATGTGGGAATATACTGTACAGAGTTAGTTTCAAGCTGTGGTCTTTGCTGTTGCGAAAACCCCGGAGCTGGTTTCTAATGCACCTGCAGGCAATTTCTCAGTCAACATCTGCATAGACTGCTAAGCAGCAACCAATGCAGTAACCCGTATCGCATATTGGCCACAAGTATCTTGGATAGCAGGACAGCAGTGTAAAGTGTTGCCGGGTTATACTGGATGCCAAGTAACAAAGGCATCGAGGGCAATGAAATAGTGGACGAGATTGTCAAGAATCATGTACGGCTAACACCCGAAAACGTGATCAACACTGGGAAACTCTTTCATTGTCTATACGACGATCAAATCAATCAAAACCCGTTGGAACGAGCTACGTGGGTGCAAAACTGCAAAAGTCATATGCGGATCGAATCGGAAATACACAAAATTCTTAATAGCACTCGATAAAAGAGACTGTAGGAAAGTGATCGGACTACTAACTGGTCACTGTCTGGTAGCGACACACGCCCGTAGAATGGGCCTGACAGATAGAGAAGACTGCTGGAAATGTGTAGAGCAAGGCTCCAGTGAAACAATGGAGCATCTCTTGTGCATTTTTCTCGAATTGGCTGTAAGCATTGGGGTCCTTACGGTATGAGACAGTGAAAGAGGTATCGATAGTGAGGCCAAAGAGTCTGTTAAAATTCGCCTCTAGCGCTTGCATTCTAAAGGATGACTGCTACTCACGGACCTCGTAACTGAACTTCATCTCGTATCGTAAAGAATCAAAACTGGTCTATGCGTGGCTCATTGGCCTACTAGACTACCCTAACCTAATCTAGTCTCACCTTTTTACATTGGTCCAGTGTAAAGTTTTCACTTTGTTAAAAAACTCAGAACATACATGAGTGTCAAACACATCGGTTTACTTTGACAGCTGGCTCTACAGTTATCTCTCTAAGAAACTTTGTACCATTCAAAATCACCTGCTATTAAATCCTTATGAATGGTTTTTATGTTACAACTGGAAGTGTACACTTAAATAAACTTAATAACCATACAAGTTAGATATTTACAGTAGCAATACTTCCAAGGAGCATATGTATTTCAAATCGTGTTGCCAACAAAAAGTAAATGCTATCAAATCACATACTTCTGTGTATAACAACCAATTCAACTTTTATTTGCACCAAATTGCTGACAATTTATTACAACGCTGCAAGGCATCGGTCACGAGGTGGACCACTAGACATTCGCCCTACACGAGAAGGCATGGAGAACGCATACGCAGTAAGGAGAACCGAAGGAGCAAAATGCTGGAAAGATGGTCTACCGTAAGCTCATTCAGGGCTGTTCATGTGGGCGCCGAGTGTGTTCCACTGAGTATCGACGAACACCGCTGTGGCAAGCAAGTTCAAACTTATTGCAATTCTACAACATAAGTAGCCTTAATGCTGTCATTAGAGTTGAGAATAAGCGAAAGTGTGCGTTTGTGATGGCAACAGGATGCAGGCGGTCAGCGAAGGGCGTGCACTCAAGGGACTGAGGTGGGCAATAGCAGAGCTTTTGTTATTTAAAAAGTTTAAGGAAAATTTTGTGTCGGGAAGAATATGACAAACTAAAGGTGTTTTTTTATTAGAATCAAATTTACTTGCAGATTTATTTTGTGTATATAAAATAAGTATGACGTCGCTGCTTAGCTATATGAATAACCTTGAACTTTTTGGGCACAAAATTAACTGTGAACAAAATTCAGCTGTTTCAACACGAAAGCACGAAGCGTGACGCGCTACGTTAATGTTGTCACAATAATTGCAGGTTATGTTTTAAATGGCATTTAAATATTAAATAGCAAAAAGAAATTAAAAAGTTTGTTAAATGGAGGCGTGTCTATTTTTGGTATAAAAAGTTATAATTCGTAACAGGAAAAATTTGAAAAAGTCAAAGTATTTGAGGGTTCACCGATCGATTGATATAAATAATGTTACAGGTCGTTTTGTTCTGGTGTGAGCTTCCCTTTCTTGTTTGAATGTTAGTTAATAGACAACAAAATTAATTGGCCTCTTAACAATACTAAGACCATACTTTATCCGTTCCAGAGATATGGGACTAAATTTAGTTCAGGCCCAATTAAAAACAAAAAGTTCGTAGAAAGCAAAGAAATGTTAAAACAGTGCAGTGACCAAACGGAAAATCTTTTGGAAGTCTTAAAATGAGATTAAAGAAAAGAGAGTTGCCACCTATTTAAAAAATTACTTTCTGTTGTTTTTCGGTAACTTATTTATTACCTATCTCGATCCGGATCAGGGTCAAATAAAAAAAGTTCAAAGAGGCAAAGAAGTTGTTCTTTAAAAATTTGTCCGTCCATAGGTTACATTACTTTAGAATATTTTTATTAAAAAAATGATAAGACGATAACTTCGATTGCACCGGAGCTAAATAACTTTCAGAAATACGAAATTCTTTACTAGAACTTAATTCCGATCGTTCAGTTTGTATGGCAGCTATATGCTAGTGGTCCAATATCGGCGGCTGAGAGCTTCTTTAAGAGAAGAGGATATCCAATAAACTGAAGTTATAGTTCGCGTATGTGCAGACAGGCAGTCAGACAGACGGATATGTATACCACGACAGGTGGGTCTAACTAACCGGAATGGTCCCGGATTTTTGATCGGTTAAGGACTGTCTACTCGACAGACTTTTGCCGCTATAACAACGAAAACGAAAACGGATATGTATATTTATATTTTACTCGTATAGGGTATCCAAAGTTTCCTACTGGGTATTACAATCTTCGGAGAAAACTTAATATATTAGGTGCGCAACTAAGTTCCCGCTGTTTGTCAATAGATGGCTCCAGAATTTAATGGTGATCGTTTTTGATATATTCAAAACGTGATAAACTTAACCTAGACATCTTAAAATAAAACTTCAGTCCACATTAATGATTTTGTTCATGTATCATATACTTTGGTTGTGTGAAGCTGTCCGATTTTCGCCAATTAATCGTCATTTGCGGGAAGTGTTGATTTTCTACTTTTAGTCAATGTAGTCGGCGGCTGAAGCACATAGGAAACTCCAACAGGTTTATGAAGTTGCTGAAACCACGTGCCGTGATTGGTTTCGTTAATCCATAACGACCGTCTGCTGAATGAAGGCCAAAACCTGTCGAAATCGCTGAACTGAAAACGTTGCTCGATGGGGATCCGTGTCAAGCGCAAGTAGTGCTTGCTTCAGCACCCACAAAGCCATTTCAAAGTGACTACAATGCGCTGGGGATGATATAGAAATTAGAAGCTTGGATTCCTTATAACCTTAAAACCAGGTGAGGCAAGAAAAAGTGCTTCTGATGCATGCAACGTTGTCTCATCCGCTAACACCTATCTGGATACGTTTATATGAGCAGTGCAACCCTACCCTGCGAATTCTTCATATATACTTAGTACCGTCCGATTATTATTTTTTCCGTTCGATGGCGCATCGTCTGGCTATAAAGCAATTCTACTCATAAGACGACATGAAAAATGACTTGTCTGTTGGATAGCACTTCAAAATGAGTGGTTTTATCGTATTGGTATTCGACCTTTCTCAGAAAGATGGAAAAATGTTGTGACTAACGAAGACCAAACTTCGATAAATGCCCACATATGTACTTATATTAGAAAAAGTTCTCAAATAATTTATTGAATAGAATCTGGATTATCCGCATAGGTTGTAGACTTTCATATCCCCACAGGAAAGAGTCTAACGGTGCGATTTCACACAATCTTGGTGGCCAATCGACCAACCCAAAACGTGAAAATATCTATTCTTTCAATAAATTCTTTGATTGATGCAATGTGCCCAAATGGGCGCCGTCTTGTTGAAACCAAATGTCGCTGAGATCATGAGCTTCAATTTCAGGCATCAAAGAGTCGGTTCTCATGGCGCGATAACGGTCGCCATTGACGATTACTTTCCTACTGGTCTCATGTTTCAAAAATTATGAACTACACCCATCCATTTTTTTTTGTGTATGAAATGGCAGCTCTTGCATTCTTCAGGTTGCACTTCGCCCCAAATGGGCCTAATCGCTGAACAAAATTTGATTCGAAACCGTCGGTGAATTTTCTTAACAAAGTTGAACGATTTATAAACGTTGTTCTGGCGTACGTACCTTTATGGTAAAATATAAAAGTATAAATCACCATCATTGACATAAATCGACTTAAGCCATTTTATAATACTGAATTTATTATTTCTCAACAATTAAACGATCAAAAGTAAACAGACTGTAGATAAAAAAGCAATAATATAACAGTTCTACGCTTGTAACACACTTCCATGTTTAACTGTTATTGACACTGAAAGCGCAGACAATAATAAATGTTATTACATAAGAGACAAAACGAATTTGTAAACATTTATCTGCATAATTAGCCGGTAATTACGGGGCATTTGTAATTCACCACTTTGCGCACTTAAAAAGAACGAGCACTTGCGATTACCTTCACGTTAACTGCCGCTCGTGTTTGCATTTTCATGCACATTTTCCACGCGCTCAGCTCGAAATCAAACCGGGAACCTCTTTTCAGCTACAAGCGCGAGATAAACACAAATTCATAGCACTGGAAAATCGGTGTAACTTCACCAAATAATTCACAAAGCAGGTTTAAGTTAATGGCGAACGATTGTAATACGAACAGTTATGTGGAAAATTGGCATGAAGTCAAGCACAGTGGAGCAAAAGTTGATTTCTTTTGATTATAATTGTAAAGAGTTGCGATTTAAATTCTTTGAAATGAAGTTAAATTTGGATTATTATGTTTATTATGAAGAACAAAGTTGTGTAAAAAAGTTTTGGAAAAAAATCGGAATTTTTTAATTTTTTTTTCGAAAAATAAATTTTCAAAAAAAAAATTTTAAAATTTTGGAAGTAAAAATTCAAAAATTTGAAATTTAAAAAAAAAAATTCAAAAAAAAATTGAAAACTTTTATTGAAAATTTGTTAAAAAAAATTTTGAATTTTTACTTTCAAAATTTTAAAAAATTTTGAAAAATTCAAAATTTTAATTTTTTTTTAAAAAAATTAAAAAAATTAAAAATTTTTCTAACTTTTTCTACCAAAAATTTTTTAAATACTTAAAAATTTTCAATTTCACATAACTAAAAATCAAATATTCAAAAAAAAAGAATTGAAATTTTTAAATTTTTATTTTGAAATAAATTTTAGTTGAAATTATGAAAATTTTTTGAAATTGAAAATAAAAAAAATTAAATTTTGAAAAATTCAAAAATTGAAATAAATTTTTAAAAAAAATTTTTTAAATTGAAAATATAAAAAAAATTGAAATTTTAAAAAATTCTAAAATTTTCTGTTACAAATTTTTAAAAAACAATTTTTAATTTTTTAAAATGAATTTTAGTTTTTTAAAAAACAAATTTTCAAAAAATATTGAAAATTTTTTGAAATCGTAAATCTAAAAATAAATATTTTTTCATAAGCTTCATGCATTGCCTACGTCCTCTACATTTGTATAACGGCACTGAGTTTAGTCAATGTCACTAATTTCGAAATTATTGTGTAAATGTTTTAAAAATTAACTAATGATAGTACTTTTAACTTAAATTGCATAAACAAATGAATATAAATACGTTAATAGCTCCGACAAAGTCGTTTATACACATTTTGATTTTCTTTCCATTTACAACATTTTGCCACTATTCGCTGTTGCACGAATTGCCCAGTGGCGTGGAAAGAAGTGCTGAAAAAAGTCGAACCGAATGTCATTCTGTGCCGTCAATGTGACTGTCTTCGCTCGTTTCTGTTTTTGCGCTTTTGTTGTTTTCGTGATTTGGTTTTTCTCCTCAGGTGGGTGGGTACATTTATTACGAATATAAATGGAAAATTAGTGCCATCGATTTTGTGAGTCGGTCAAGGTCAACTATTCACGGTTGAGAGTTGAACAAAATACCGTGATTTAATTGCGGGTTATTTACCCATTTCATTTATCATGATCCAAATCATGCATACATACATATGTACATGAGTATGTATATGAGCGATAGTATCTGAGTACTTACAATGTAACAAATGTGCCTAAAACTAGTATATGTAATGTTATATGGGCGGTGCAATTACTCATTTGGGGCAGTGAGTCGTAAATGACGTATGAATTAGAATACCAATAGTTAGATAGCACAATAGCTCATTAGATTAAACTTTATGATGAATAAATGAGGATCTGATGATCCAATTTTTAGGAGTTTATGGGTACCACAAAACACGAAGATATGTCCAAGTGTGATCTATGAATTGCGGATCACCCCTATCAGCGGATCATTGAACGTCGAGAAGTCGCGGTGGGTTTTTTTCTCCTCGAAATACCTTTTCTCTTCAATTTCATAAATAAAATAATTTTAAAGTATTTTTTTTCCATTTTTTTTTTTGCTTATTGTTAAAAAAAAATCAGTGGATACTGCCCTATATACTATAGTTTCATGGCTTGAGGAAGCCATTAGGGTTAAAGAATTTGCTGTTGTGACTTGTTGGGAGCTTTCAATAATGCCTGCCGGAAGCAGTAGTCAGAAGATACAAGATCCACAATCGGCGGATACAGAAAAATATCTAGGGCTCATCCTGGATAGGAAGCTTTCATGGAAGCCGAGTGTTGAAGGTAGAGCAAAAAAGGCATCGATTGCCTTTTACTGCTGTAGGGGAGCCATTGGCAAAAGGTGGGATCTCTCACCGAAAGCGGTCCTCTGACTCGACGACACTATAGTCAAGCCCATTATGTTCTATGGAGTCTTTGTGTGGTGGAGGGCTCAAGAGCGTTCAACAGACGGCGCTCATCAGCACTAAGGTTATGGTGCACGAAGTTCCACTCCAACCATGGCACTTAACGCCATCTTACACATAATGCCCGTAGATATCGTCGGAAGTTGTGTGGCTGCGAAATTTGCTATCAGACTCAGAGAACCTGGGTTCTTAAAAGAACAAGTGTCTGAGCACTCTGAAATCCTCACACACCTTGTCCTCGTTCTGGATCACTTCGATCATGGAGTCGCCAAACCGAACTCTGGCGGCTATTTCTCTGCTTATATACCGGCGAGGGAGCGCGCTATTAACTCCAGCTTCAGACTTCCTAACTATTGCAGTGTTTTCCAAGCCGAGGTTGCAACCTTTAAGATAAGAGTAGATTTACTGCTCCAAAATTCAGCCACCTTCAGAGAAGTGACCATCCACTCAGATATCAGGATGCCGATACTAATCTTGAACTCATTAACAGTACGTTCAGCGTTGGTCAAGGAGTGCCTAATCTCGCAATCAATAGCAACGAGGCTATGTGATGCTGCCCAGGCCACAGCGGAATCGCAGGAAATTGTAAAGCTGATATTCTTTCAAGGAAAGTCACCCTAGAACCGCTATCAGTAGAATGGGTCGTTGCCTCCGTATCCTCTTGTGTTCTACTACTAGATAGCTGGGCTTCGCGGGAGCTTGGCCAGCGCCTTTTGGTCTAAGATCGATCACAAGAGATCTAAATATCTCCTTGACCTCAGTACGGCTAGCCTCTCCCTAGTTGTGGGGCTTTTAACAGGCCTTTGCCCTATTTTCGTCCGTGCTGTAAGGTTATGAATCTTATCAGACGTCATTTGCAGAAGAAGAAGATGAGGTGGAAACAACTCAACTCTTCCTTCTTGACTGTCCCGCGTTTGGGAGGTTAAGGCTTAAACACTTGGAAGCGCATACCTTCAGACATCCCACCGAACTGGCGGGAATGGAAATTAAACGCCCGTGCTATCTAATCTAACCTATAATATTGGATCTTTACCTGCTTACCGATAGCGAAGGGTATACACTTTTCTACAGATATTTAGAGTTTTAACTGTTTTTTCTTCAACAACACTACAACAACTTTTTCAAATGTAATCATCCACATGGCTTACAACGTAAATATATACTATAGGTATGTATATTTTACACATAAATACACTCATGTGCATTGAATTACAAACTCATTGTCACTTTATACGCTCGACTTGCCATAATGAATCAGGCCGAAGCCGAAATTTCAGTGTCTTAATTAAATGTTGCATGACATGCAAACAAGTGCATGCAACAACTAAACACACACACACACAAACATTGTTTGCAGTTAACGCAATGAAGGCGTCAACCACGCCACCATTTGACAAATGGCCACGCCACTCGAAAAGTGATCATGGGCGCATGCGCCGCACTGTGCAAAACCACAAAAGTGTAGTGCCAAACTTGACCTCAACGGTGACAATCAGTCACTTGAGCGACCTCTAAAAGTGATCTGGAAACGCACAATGCTTGAATGGCGCGAATGCAAAGCCAATTTAAATCAATTTAATTGTTCGCACACATTTACCATTTACCGTTGAGAATTGCACGCTTGCTTGTGTGTTTGTTTGTGCATTTGTTTGGTAATGGGTTTGGCTAACACTCACCGGCTTATTGGCGCACTACACGCGCTCACCAGCCTGTATCTTGGCTGCTAACTAGGCGAATACGCACTGTGGCTGTTGGCCATTAGGCAAATGCGTTAAATTCCATTAAATTTATTTGTATGTATACATCTCATTGCTACTGACTTTATGTCATTTTCTTTATTCCGTTTTTCGTTTAGCGATTTTGTGGCGTGCTGAGCGCGTTTAATTGATTTAAATGTGGCGTTCAAACAAGTTTCCCGACAAAAAAGTGTAGCAAATCCATTGTTGTGGCGTGCGCATGCGTTCACCTAACGATGTGTGTGTGCGCGTGTGGCAAAAAAAGTAATAGGTTGGGGCCAAAAAGCGCCTGTCATGTATCAAATCTTAATGGGATCATAATTGTGATCTTTATGATCTTGAAATGATCGCTTAATTTGTATACAATGAGTACATAATTTTTTTAAGCTGTTTATATACAAGTACATATGTATGTACAATATACACTGGCCTGCATATTGAGCTTTATACATGAACTTACATATATTTTAAGCACTTTTATGTGGCTTACTGGCGCTTACCGGCCTTTACCGCTTATGTTTTTGCCTTCTCACGTTTTGTTTACATGAAATGTTTTTGTTGTTTGTGCGCTGGGATCGTCTTTCCAGCAGATACAGTTGTTTTTTGTTATTGTTTTGGCGATTTTGTTTCGCTTTCATTCGTGCTTTTGCTTGTTTAGCTAAAATGCCTCGTTGATTGACGATCAGCTGACGAAAGAGCTGACGCAAGACGAAAGACCAACGCATGAGTCAAAGGCAACTAATTCATTGAAAGACACTAATTAAAGTGGGGGAGTAAATGTACTGTGTGTGTGTAAGTAAACTTTATTATCTTGTAAATTTTTATATAAATTATATTTGTAATCAAGACAGGCTTAACCGGCATTAAGAGGCTCTAAGTCAAATTAAATTTTTGCTACTGACAGGCAGTACTTTTATGATTTTAGATCAGCTGACTTGATAGAATGGTTTGGAAGCTATTTTATTGGCCAAAAACAATCACGAGTTGAGAGAAACACTAAAGTTAATATGAGAGTAAAGAATAATATTACCAAAAAAATATTAATATACTTAAGTGCAATTAACCAATGTCTTTCAAACAGGTTTTTTCAATAGGGACGCTACAAAAGTAGACCCATAGGGACAGCAACGAGACCATATTTTTTCTCGCTTTTTCGACATTTCTCTTCTATAAGATTTGCGATTTCATCAAGGAAAGATACATATACGATCCAACAACTAGACGAAATTAATAAAATTTACTATCGAAATTCGGAGTCAGTGGCTTCAACTTTAAGAGCGTTACGTCCAATTTATGGTCGTCATAATCGTATTGTCAGATCAACAGCTGAGCTTCTAGTGGAAAAATTTGAATCCACAGGCACAGTACAAAATGTTCCCGTGCCAGTGAGACAAAGAAGTGCCCGTAGTGTCGAGAATATTGCTGCCGCTAGCGCATCAATTGAGAAAGACCCAAATCAGTCTCTCACACGTCGTTCTCAAGCGTTGGGCATCTCTGTGACGTCGTTGTGGCGAATTTTGCGAAAAGATCTTGGCCTACATCCTTACAAGATCAAATTGACGCAAGAACTGAAGCCGCTTGATCACCAGAATCGTCGTATGTTCGTGAATTGGGCTGAGCAACAACTTGAAAATGATCCGGATTTTCATCGAAAAATCATCTTCAGCGATGAGGCTCATTTCTGGCTGAATGGCTTCATCAATAAGCAAAATATGCGTTATTGGTCACGCAGCAATGGAGTACGTGTTCCATGAGTCACCATTACATCTCGAAAAAATCACCGTTTGGTGCGGCTTTTGGGCCGCCGGCGTCATTGGTCCTTACTTTTTCCGTGATGATCAAGACCGGCACATTACTTTGAATGTGAATCGATATTGCCCAATGATAACCGAATATTTTTGGCTCGAATTCCATGATATGGACTTGGACAATACGTAGTTCCAACAGAAAACCAAGTTTGGTGAACGTGTTATCTCACGAAATTTTTAGTGCGATTAGACTATTCCCTGTGGGGCTACGTCACAGCCAACGACGATTGATGAACTGCGTACGAATACCGATCATGAAATTGCAGCAGTATCGGCCGATTTATGCTTGAAACACGTCGCGTCTGGACTTCTGTAAGCGTGCCCGTTTTGGCTATGCAAAAAAGTTGAGTTGGGTTCGTAAGCATAGACCCAAGACTCATCGCCAGTAATAATACGCTGGCAATCAAAGAGCATTGTTTCACAGACGTTAACGCGACGGTGTTTTTCGGGAAAATTGAGTGATTCCGCACACAAAATTTAATGAAACTTTTTTGTTGAATAATTTCACTCATCGTAAAAATGGCCGAATGCACTTTATGTACCTCAGAAAGATTACCATATACTAAACAATAATAATTATTGTGAGGTGATATTTGGCACAGATGCCCCTGACAGTCATACTAACTTAGAAAAAAAAAATACTTCGTCGAAGGAGGTTTCGCGTGAAATTTAAATGTAAAAGTCTTACTATTTTTTGCCCACAGTAGTTAATGAGTACTTATTAAGGTTTCTTTTATATCTGTAGTTATGTATGTATACACAAATGTTTTCGACATTGTGCCGCCCGCTTAGACATTGACTGTCGCCTTGATGTTGTTCACAATGTCACGCTAATTACGGTAATAATAATACGAACGTAAAATTAAACAAATAGAACTTAATAAGAACGTAAATGCTAATGGAAAACGCTTGCGTAAATATACAAAGTGGAAAAGTGGGCGGTCCATGACGTTTTTTTATTTAAATAAATTCAAAAAAAAGAAATATTTTTTTTTTTGAGTTAGTGTGGGCTTAAAAATATATATAATATTTCTGACGTTAAAGTAGATGTTAGGCACTCCTTAATTACCTTTATTAAATTTCCCAATTTTCTTTCTAGTAAAATAATGAAAATATACTTGTTTGTTGGAGCAGATTGTTAAATTTCAAGAATACCGCTTAATTTGATAACCCAATCTGTTGAAAAAAGGGTATGGCTTCGGTTTTATCAACTCAAAATTAGCTTGAAACAGCCTCCCACATTGCAATGACTGCAAACTAGTGTTTTTTCTATGGTAGTTAATTTGTTGAAAACAATTTTTATAAAATAATATTTAAATTGTATTAAAATTCATTTATTCTTCATTTTCACTCAAAATTTTATTTATTAATTTTTTATCGAGAATAAATAATTAAAATTCATACTAAATTATGTAAAAGTTCACCTAAAAATAAACTAGTACATGCCTCAACTTGAACGTTACGTATGTAAATATGAACCGTGTCAGTATACACTTTTGTTTATTTCATTACAACTTTGCTGCTGATCTGCTTTTGCGCTAATTAGTGTGATATTTCACAGTTTAGTGAAAAGTTATTTGTTGTTTGTGCCAATTTGTCAATTAGTCAGCAACGTGAAGTTGAAAATTTATGAAAACGAGAACAGAGATGGCTTCAAAGGGAATACGGAGAAATAATTTTGAGAAATGTTACCAAAAAAATAACTATTAATAGATATATGAACATAGGGCATCTTAAATCTCGAATGGTGTGCTCAGATTAATGAATAAATTAGTGTGATAACTAAAAATGTATCAAATCTCATCAGCTGGATTTTTTGTTAAATATTTCCTAAATTAGACCTACTTGTGACAAAAAGTTCCCGGAAATCATAAATAAAATGCAAAATTTTTAATTATTCTTCAATACTTATTTTGTCGCCTTCAAAGTAACACCCACCATGTGTATTATAATACACTCAGCTCCTGCACTGAACTTTATTGTGTCTTTTCGATCGACTAAAAACAAGCTCCATGGAACGGCAATTTCAGTTTGGCGAACAAATAAAAATCACACAGAGTCAAATCTGGTGAATACCATGGTCGGTCGAACACAATGAATACGTGTTTTTGGTTTTCGGTCAGAATCGTGGCTCGTTAAAGCACCATATCATTGTGTAGAATCTACAACGCTCACGGCCAACTAGAACTCCTTATTAACGGTCTGTCCACCCGGAACAAATTCATTATGCATCAAACCACGATTATCGGGTTTGGAACCAGCCGTGTAAAAATGTAATTCCAATGAAAGAAACAAGAACTCCTCTGATATTTAACTCCCCAAACGTTGATGACTACATCATACTCATAAAGGCGAGCGATTTACGGATATACACCTGGCATATCCGGATATAGGGAAGGTGTCACCATCCAGTTGGTGAATATCCTCGAAAAAAAACAAAGCCGGCATCATCGCACTTCAGCAAATGCTAGGGATGGGACATGGCTGCACGAAATATGAAGCATGTGACGTCTACTGCAGCTGCCATGAGATCACACACAAATTTGATGTAGGATTTATGTTAAGTCGGAGGCTTCACCACACATCAGTCTAATACATATATGCACACGCCCCGACAGAAGAAAGAACGACGATACCAAAGAGCGATACTATGCATGCTTGGACGTTAAGATCGTGCTCGGCGACTTTAACGCCAAGGTGGGCAAAAAAAGGCATCTTTGAGTAGACGGTTGGAAAATTTCACGACAACAACTCCGACAATGGAGAGAGGCTAATTGACTTCGCCACGGCTCAAAAGTTTTATCAGAAGTTAAGACAGCAAACAAATGGTTTCAAGTCGGAGACAGGAAAAAAACTGATATCAGAACCGCCTTCATTCTCTTTGTTCCCCTTGGAAGCAAAAGCACCTACGCATCTAATAAAAGGACCAAGTAAATAGTGACCTATCTTGGAATGTTGGGCGTGAACTTGCAAAGCATAGAGTATAGAGGCAACTGGCAAAGCTCCGTGTTCTCGGCCGAGACCGACCCTCGGTTATGGGGTCAAAGAAGAAAAAAATTTTCTTTTTATAATTCCAAATTTACATGGCAACTTGGCAACTTTGTTTATATTATCTTTCCATTCCATGCAAAAACTCCTTACAACATGATGATATTAAAACGAAAAAGTTTGCAAACTGGGTCAATCTCAAGTAAAAAAGCAATTCTAATTAGAGACATTGCATTAAAATTGGACAAATTGAAAGTCATTAAAAGTGTGAGCAAAGAGACGCAGAGAGCACAAGTCAAGCTGGGAAAATAATCAGAGTACTTGGCACTCAAATGAAAAAAATAAAAGAATAATAAATATGAGCAACAACAACAACAGCAAATTCTTCATCACTATAGCAAAAAGTTGGCGATAAGGCTCTTACTTACTTGCAACTACCCGCTTCAACACGAGCACACCTCTGAGTGACGCACTCCGCTAAACGGTAGTTAAGTTGGAAATCGCTGCCAAACGGCGGAAAATTTTAAATTTCATGCTACGGCTCTTCTCATGACAACCTTAAGCATACAAATGTATGTAAAAATCGTTGCTGCTGCCAATCCGACTCACCGCCACCACCACCAACCCGTGACCCGCGCTGTTGAGTGAGACTGATGAAGATGACGAAAAACAAGGGAAAAAGATAAATAAAAATGTTATAATTAGTAGTCACGACAAACAATTTGCAACGCACAGGCGCAGGAGAGGCGGTGCCGCAGAGCGGTGGGTGTGGCACGTGTGCGGGGTAATGGGAAATGTGATTTGGCCCTTGCTTGTGGCAAAGGAATTGAAATGTACACGTAAATACTAACGTACCAAGTAACCTTGGCCTTAACTTGAGGGTCGCTTCAATTCAGCTTTGCACTTCGGTTGCTTTTGCTGCTGTTGTTGTTGTTGTTGGCTTGGTTGTTGTGACAAAAACGTGTGACTAAGCCAACAACACACGTCTCATTCTTTCCTTAGCGCAGCCGAGGCTGTTTGCTTCTGCGGGCGCTGTATCTATTGTCAACGTTACGGTAATTGGCATGGCAGTTGAAGTGTGAATTACTCGGCGAGGGCGGTGCGGCGAGCGCATTACGCAAATGTAAATTAAAATAAAGCCGGAAAGTTGCTGCAAGCTAATAAACTTTTATTTTGCCTGTGTTACTAAGTTGAGCCTGGCATCTTAAGTGCACCAGTTTGAAAATGTAAACACATAAATTTAGTGGAACGAGTTTAGAAATAGATTTTACTTTTTCCTTGCTTCTAATTTTTGTTTGTAATTTATTTATTGACTGTAAATAATATATTTTCTGAGATAATATTATTCCCGAACTTGAGCTTATATTTTTAATATGAGAAAATCGGCGAGCTTTCATAGGTTATTTAAATTTTGAAGAAATAAAAAGCTTTCAGGTTAGGTTCTAAGTTTGCTGAATACAAATAATGAGCTTGAAAGATTCGAACAAACCAAAGTAATACTTTTAGCAGTAAAATCTTCAAAATAACATGTTCAATATAACATGTTTTGAAGATATTATCAGTTATATTCTTGATTTCATTAACCAAAGCTTTGGCTCGAATGTGATAACCAATTATGAATACAAAATTGCAAGAAAGCTTTTGACTTTTCGAAACTTTTACAAACTCGTTTCCGAGTCAGAGGTATTTCTGATGATAAAAAAGCTTTTAAAGCTCAATTAAATATGAAAGCTCAGTCAAATAGTTAGCTTTCACATGATTTTTATTATCATTAGTGAAAGCTCTAAAATGATGTAAAAACTCAATTCCGAATCTGAATTATTTCTGATGATGAAATAGCTTCCACAGCTCAAGTAAATAGTTAGCTAAGCTTTCGCATGATTTCTATTCCGATTAGTGAAAGTTTTAAAGGATATAAAAGTCTAATTCCGAAGCCAAATTATTTCTGATAATTTAATAGCTTCTATAGCTCAAGTAAACGTAAAAGCTCTGCAAAGATTTTCTAAGCTTTTAGATGAATTTTATTACTATTATTAAAAGATCTAAAATGATGTAAAAACTCATTTCCGAATATGAAGAAATGCTGATGATGAAATAGCTTACACAGCTCAAGTAAATATAAAAGCTCAGTCAAATAGTTAACTAAGCTTTCACATTATTTGTATTAACATTACTGAAAGTTTTAAAGGACGTAAAAGCTTTATTCCGAAGCCAAATTATTTCTGATGATTATATAACTTACATAGCTCAAGTGAATGTAAAAGCTCTTCAAAGGTTAACTCAAATGAATTTTATTATTATTAGTGAAAGCTCTAAATGGAGGTAAAAACTTTATTCCGAGTCCGAAGTATTTCTGAAGATTATATATGTAGCTTCCTTCGTTAGCTAAGCTTTCATATGAATTTTATTATCACTAGCGAAATCTCTAAATGGATGTAAATATATATTTTTCACTACTTTTCATCAAAGGATTTTAATTTTGCTAAGAAAAGTTAAAAACTAAGAGAAACTGAATATAATTTACAATTTCATCTAATATTTAATCTATGGTGGAGATACCTACGGTATATAATGGTTAATCTTTATAGAACCTGGTCCTATTTATACTTAACTAGAATACTTTCATAAATCTTCAGTCATCTTCTCTTTATCCAACGTGTCACAAAAATACTTTTAATGAAAACACTCTTATTTTCATTTTTATTTTCACTTTCATTTCATTTCCATTCCACATTTCCTATGTTAATTTATGCTATGACGATTTCCAACCGAAAACGTTTTTTCTCCGAGATAATGGAAGTGCTCTAATTTTATGGAAGCACTACATTAGGTGTGTGTGTGTGTGGGAAAAGTGAATGCGGAGTTCGTAAACATTCCACTACGACGCCTTCATTTAATACGAAGTAATGATTGTCTAAAGTATATAAGAAATTTCGGCAGAGTTTCTCGAGTTTGTATTCAATTCTGTCAAAAAAAAACTTCAACGAAAGGAATTTGTATGCAAATTCGTTGCAATAAATTATAAAGTAGGAATACATAGCTCAGCTATAACCGCCTAAGAAGTGTCTACGCCAATATAGAAATAATCCGTGGCTCAAACTTTTCAATTTATTATAATTGAAATGTGTTTCGGGGAAATGTAATAGAAAGATAAATTTAAAGAATCAATCATTTGTGCTCTGTGTGCACTAAGTGGTTAATCTATTTATTCTAAGAACTCTTATTGTTCAATAGCAGGCGATGGGTCTATCAGTTTTTCCCATTATCCCATTTCCATTTCTTGTTGAGTTCTTAAAGATTGTTTGACGGTTTCGGAGTGTTTGTTGAAAGACCAGTTTCTTGCTTGTAGTACATTAAAAAAGAAATATTGTTTATAAATATCCGATTTCCGAAATATTGTTCAAACAAAAATGTTCAACTTTATTACGAAAATTGACGTTTTGTAAAGAATGAGTTTCGCGCGCTTCACTCAATTTATGCTAAGCGCATTATTCGCAACATCATCATCTATCTGGAGACCCGACATTCATTACTGGATAATATTTGACTGAATTGATCACGTTTAGCACACAGTGAAGAAAATATAGCAGCCGTAGCTGAGAGTGTACGCGAAGACCATAAAGAGTCGATTCGACGCCATTCGCAGCGACTCGGACTAACTTATGAAAAGCGTACAAAATATAGTTTGTGCAGAACTGTAGCCGCTCGACCTTCCCAAGTTACATCGCTTCGACTGTATGGGCTCTTGAGGAGTTCCAAGTTCAGACCTTGGAGCAAAAGAGCACGTGTTTCATTCACCAGTTTTCAGTCGAAATGATCGAAAGAGTCTGAGACGTGGCCACGGCCAACATTTGAAAGGATTAATCTTCAAAAAATAAATGCCGAAGAATGTTCTTTCGTATGATGAAACATTCCCCAGAAAATTTGAAGTATATCCAAAGTTTCCTTCATGGAGATCTTGTCTATTATGAATTCTGTGGAATATAGTATATCTATTCCAAGAAGTTACCAGTGTACAAAGTTAATCTTCCTAACTCCTCCGGTTCTTTTTAGTTCTCTATTATTCCTGCTGGGATCAGGTTCCCGTTCTAAGATAAAATTTTTTTCATTTATGGGTACTTTTTCAAACTTTTGTAGAACATTTCTGTTCCGCGAAGTCACCGTGGAAGTGGTGAATGAAGCTGAACTATCCCCCTCTCTACTGTCTCTAGTTGTTCGTCTCTTCTTGTCGAACCATTATAATCAATCAACGCATAACTTCTCAAACGCAATAAAATTATTATCCTTCCATATACCAGCAATGTCTGAACTTCAAAGCTCACAATTTAAATTAAATCCATTGCACATTATAAATTTCACACTGTGTCTCCCCATTGAATAGGCACCTTTTTCATTAAAATTTCGACAATAATCATTAAATTGAGCTTTCGCTTTTCGCAAATTTCTGTGTTAATGAAATAAGTCATCCTTTCTTTAAGAAAATTATTGATGTGTGATGATTCCAGATCCCGAGCGGCAGGTATTCGCAGAGTCAGACGCTTTATCATTAATTCTATCAATTTCTCTTTTCTCGCCATCCGCGTTTTTTGCATTCTCCAGCGACTTAATTGAATAGCCTGCCTGCCAGCTAAGCACAATTTATATTCGCTTTCTTCGAGGCCAACAGTGGAATGGCGCGATTTCACGCTTGATTATTTGGCTTCATCATATTTGCATCGGTTTTTCTTGGCGCACTCGCTAATTTAATTAAATTTCATTCTTTTGCTTCTTGCTTTGTGGCCCGTAATCAGCCTCAACGCATTCGCTTTGTTGCCAGGTGTATCAGACTTGATGCCACCCACCCCACCTACTTACATATATACTATATATATGTATATTGAGTTCATTAAAGTGTAAATGTACAATTGTACTCGATTGTTGTTACGCACAAATTTCAACCATTTCTTGTGAGTCGGTTTGTAAGTCGGTATATAAACATATATAATTAGCTGAGAACTGGAAATTGGATATTCTTATCCTTTTTTTAGCCATGCGTCCATTTACCTGTTTCAACTTTAATTGGCTGGCTGATGGACAGCTGTCACAGCTTTGCCTTCCCTTTTTAGAGGAGAAGTGAGTCAGCTGATTTGAGCAGTGCTCCTTTACCTGGCTGTTAATCTTTTCAGGAATTATCTACATATATATATTTTATATTATATTTAAATATAAAATGGTTTATTTGTCTACAGTGGAGGCTTTCAAATGAGTTGTGAGTTTTTGTTTTAAACAAAGGCACATTGATCAAGAGCGGGTTGAGTTCGGAGCAGAAAAGTAAAAACAAAAATACGCAAAGTATTTTTTTGTTTTTTTGCTTTCATAGTGTCAACATTATACAACAAATGCACGATTTTGACATCTTAGATACGCAATAGAATAAATTAAGTCAACTCAGTTCAATATGCCTGGTTTGAGTTTTTCAGTTTATACAATTAGCACTTTTGAGAATAGCAAGTTCATAAAACAAGATTTTATGCCCTAATTTTTGTTATAACACATTATGACGAATGTAACATAATGTCAAATATGCAAGTTTGGACTAATTTATGAGCAGGGTTTATCCGGAAAGTAATAGGACTGATTTTCTTCCGCCGCGACTGTACTTCGGAACGTGCGCGCACCGACTGGTAGAGGACTTTCCTAGCTAATGAACGAGTGGCTGGTCAGTTGTCTCCGAGCTCCTGGAGAGTGAGGACAAACATTTTCGATCGATTCTGTGAGGGGTGCAAGCCGAAATGCAGCGTTCGTTAGAGCAGAGATAAACGATTAAATTCTATGTGAAACTCGGTAAATCTGCCACCCAGATGTTGCTGTAGCAAAAAGTGGTGTGTTTCGATGGCATCAGACCTTTTTGAAGGTTCGCGAAGAGGTCGCTGATGAAGACCGGAAGAATGAGCAAATCCAAAGTGAAAACGATGCTCTTTGTCTTTTTTTGACATCAAAGGCATTGTCCACCATGAATTTGTTCTACCTGGACAAACCATCAACGCCAAGTTTTACGAGAAAGTCCTCAAGAGACTCAAACGAAAAGTCAATCGGATTCAACAAGACATCGCAGCCGATTGGAAATTGCACTACGACAACGCCCCGGCTCACAGCGCCTTTCTTGTTAACAGCTACCTAACGAAGACCGGCATCCCAATGCTTCCGCAACTACCCTACAGCCCAAATGTGGCCGCCCCGACTTTTTTGCCTTGCCTGAAAAGGCCCATGAAAGGCAATCCAACTTCAAGAAGCACAACTTCTCTCAAGGCTTGTTCATGAGAATGCCTTCCGTGACGCTTCCATCTATCGCGATTCTCATTCTTCCATCCTGGGTAGCAGCGAGTATCGTGTATCGTTTATTTTTTATTCGGTCAATTGCGCTCTTGTTATTTTCAGTTGTTTTCCTTAGCTCCCATAGCTTTTTTCTTTTATTAGCTAGAAGATTACTTGGGGCATTACCGCTTATAACTAATATTGCATCGCCTGACAATATTCGGTAAGCTGATTCAACTCTGAGGGCTGCAGTCCTGTCCAGTGCACTCTGGCCACTAACTTACGCCTGCCTTCCTTTTTAAGCACATCTGCTCAGATCTCAGCTATGTATAATAGGACCCTCTTTGTCGTCGGCGCTAGGAGCTTTCTCTTTTCTTGGCCATAAGTCTGCTAAGTTGGGAGGTGATTTTCGCTGCCATTCCTACGGCGTATTGATTTTGTACACAGTAAGTTATTTTGGGTTTCAGTCTTATGCCTAAACAGTTTACTGCTTTTTGTGTACTAAGAATATCCGTAGTCATTTGCATACTTATTTCTATGGGTATGTGCTTAATTGTTAGAAAAATTAGCTCCGTTTTTTTCGTTGCGAGCTGGAGGAGTCGAGCTTGCGTCCATATAATTAAGCTTTCTTCTTGATTCTCCTGTGTCTCGTGCTGTAATTACTGCTGCAATGTCGTCCGCATTGCCAATTAAGTACGATTCGCCTGGTATTTCGAGTTTTAGTATAGTGTCGTAGCTGATGTTTCATAAGTCTGGGCCTAGAATCGAATTTTGTGCTGCTCCAGACATGACCGCTATCTGTAGTGATCACTCTCTACTTTGGGACAGCAGTTTTCTGTTTCTAAGGCAGTTCCGCATCACAGCTCTGAGATACTCGTGGCTTTTAAACATTTTTTGAAGAGCGTCAATCATATCCACCCATCTAGCGCTGTTGAAGGCGTTTCGGACACCCAAAGTAGCCAGCAACACTATTATTTTGTATTTATGTCATCTGCGCTGTGCGGCTTCTGCACTTTCAATGACTCATTTTACAAGTATAACTCCTAAAGTTGATATACCGTGTCTGAAGCTGTGTTGTCTTGGGGAAAGTCCTTCAACTTCGTTGATAGCCGCTTCGAGTCCGGATTTAAGTAGCATTTCATAGAGCTCCCCCGATGTGTCAAGCATGCATAACAGACGGTATGCTGATGACAAGTCGCGATTTCGTTTCCCTTACTGATTAGCACCAGCCTATTTTCAGGGAATATTCCGGCTTCGAGATAGGCGTTGTACATATTTAATAGTACTTCCGGTACAGCGATTATTTTCAGGATTTCTGCTGAGTTGCCGTCTGGGCCGAGTTGTTTGTTGGCTTCGAGCTTGCCAGCGGCTAGTTGCAGCTCTCCGAGCGTGAAGTCGCGGATTTGTGTGTGGGGAAGAGTGCGTTTGCGATGTCGCCACCATAGCATATAGCTGCCTTACAAACTAACTTATCAAAGTTAGTCTTGTATGGAAAACTATTTTAGATGTCAAGGTATCGTCACGAAATTTGACAGAGATTGTTACTCAAGGCATTACTACAATCTTCGAGAACTTGTTCAGATCGGATCACTAAAGCATACAATACCATACAAACGAAAAATCAAAATCAAGTCATTTAAACTGAATGATCAAAATCAGAACATCCTCTAATGCTTTAAGGGTGAAGTGTATTATAATTTCGGTTCTGATTTCAAAAATATTTTTCTGTAAAAAGTTCGTAGTTTCCATTAAATATAACATTCGCATTACTTACCAACTGATTCATATCAAGCACTTAAATTTTTTACTACTCATAATAGCTAAACATACATAAAAACATAGTCGTACATGTCAATTATCTTTGTCTAATTCTTCCATCAACAAATGAAGCAGTTTAATTAAGTCTTTTGACGTTTCATTACGCGCACTCATTCTTATTTTCCTTTTACTTTCTATGAAAACATTGCAGAGCACAAGCAAACCTAAGTTAGCTGACACTTAGCAATGGAATTTTCTTTTGTCGAAGAAGAAAGAACTCAAATCAATGTCAATTTGACCATGTTTTGTCTAGTCATAACTGTATATTCATAGATTTATTTAGACTACTATTTATTAGATGTGATTTCGCTGACGCATTTCGGCCATAATATTTATTTATTTTTTTCATTTTAGTATTTTTTTTAATTTTTCTTCGTTTTATTATTTTCTTCATTTTATTATTATTTTTAATTTTATTATTATTTTTAACTTTATTATTATTTTTTTTCATTTATTTATTTTTTAATTTTTTAATTTTATTATTATTTTTTTATTTTCTTATTATTTTTATTTTTTTTAAATTTTTTTCCTCGTCTTTATTATTTTTTCTTCACTTTATTTTTTACTTGAATTCATCGCTACAATTGTCATATTCATCTTCTCTCCGGAGTTCGCTTTTATTCGTCGATAAGTGAAAATTCTTTTGCGAATTTCGGTCATTAGTTGAATGCGGCATTGTAAGCGAAAGTGTGTGTTTGTGAGCGTGCGTGCGCGTTCGAATGTGTGTGCGTGTGTCGCTCATTGGCAACACTTTCATTAACATTGATGACATTTTCACTAGCACTATCATCGCTTCAATTGCCATTCTGATGACCAAATTTGCGCCAAGATAAGTTTTGTGTCTGTCTGTCTGTCCGTTCGGCTTCACACGTCTGCTGCTTTGCCAAATGCGATTCGCCACTCTCATCAATTGAACAATTTCATTTACTACACTTTCGTTTCATTTCATTGCGTTGTTGCTGCTGCTGTTGTTGTTGTTTTTTCTTCAAGCGACAGTGCAAGTGTTCTAAATTTCTGCAATGAAATTTTATGAATGGGCATTCGCAGTTTGTGAATAAATTGAATTTTGCCTCATTTAAATTGTGGAAAGTGTGTCAGCGAGGCAGCGGCGCTTTATCATACTAGTATGTGTGATCTATTGTGCGCTTGTTAGCTTGTTATTGGATCTTAAGTAGGCAGAGAATTGAAGGTTGCAATGACTTATCGATGGCTTCAGCAGATAGAGTTTTGATGTTTGATATTCAAGTACCGAAAAGTAGTGGAAAATAAATATTAATCGAGACACAGTATCTTTTTTTTAAACCCGACAGAACCTCTCTCTACAAACAAAAAAAAAACAAGTGAAAAAAGATAAGCAATTTATCGATGCTCGAAGCACAAACAGTACCATCACATATTTCTAACTAAAATTTTGTTTTCAAGCCAAACCAGAACTAAAGATGCCACTCTGTTTAATACAACTGAAATTTCTATCAACCTCTGCTTATCTCACTTATCTATACCAAATATCATACAGCCAAGTACCAGAAAAATTCAAAGATTCCTCAGAACAGCCTTCATAACACATGCATACAAGCAGCCATTCATCTTATTCACCCACAACATCGTTTCCGTGGTATTGCGAACGATACTGTCACTTTTGCATTCAAAGTGAATGTTGAATTTGCAATGCAGATCTCCACACTTCCACAATATATTCATTCATTCAAATCATCCGTTTCACTTTTTACAAAGAAATTGCACGAGAAAATTGGAAGCAATGAAAGCTTGATAAGAAAGTAGCAAACACACAAAGTCATAGAAATTGTTCGAGTTAAAGGAATTTTCTAGATTTCTTAGAAATGCATTACGACTTTTACGAATTTTAGAGAATTTTATAATAAATGTTCATGTAACTGATATACATACATATACTTACGTATGTAAGCATGATTGCCGTTTAAGGAAAATTTAAAAATTTATGCCAGAGAAAATTTTTTATAAATATTCTTCTTCTTCTAAATTGGCGTAGACACCGCTTACGCGATTATAGCCGAGTTAACAACCGCATGCCAGTCGTTTCTTCTTTTCGCAACGTGGCGCCAATTGGATATTCCAAGCGAAGCCAGGTCCTTCTCCACTTGGTCCTTCCAACGGTGTGGAGGTCTTCCTTTTCCTATGCTTCCCGCGGCGGGTATTGTGTCGAATACTTTCAGCAGAGTGTTTTCGTCCATCCGGACAACATGACCTAGCCAGCGTAGCCGCTGTCTTTTAATTCGCTGAACTATGTCAATGTCGTCGTATATCTCGTACAGCTCATCGTTCCATCGAATGCGATATTCGCCGTGGCCAACGCGCAAAGGACCATACATCTTTCGGACAACTTTTCTCTCGAAAACTCGCAACGTCGACTCATCCGTTGTTGACATCGTCCAGGCCTCTGCACCATATAGCAGGACGGGAATTATGAGTGACTTATAGAGTTTGGTTTTTGTTTGTCGAGAGAGGACTTTGCTTCTCAATTGCCTACTTAGTCCGAAGTAGCACCTGTTGGCAAGAGTTATTCTGCGTTGGATTTCTAGGCTGATATTGTTGGTGGTATTTACGCTGGTTCTAAGATAGACGAAATTATCTACAACTTCAAAGTTATGACTGTCAACAGTGACGTGAGTGCCAAGTCGCGAGTGCGACGACTGTTTGTTTGATGACAGGAGATATTTCGTCTTGCCCTCGTTCACTGCCAGACCCATTTCTTTTGCTTCCTTGTCCAGTCTGGAGAAAGCAGAACTAACGGCGCGGGTGTTGAGGCTGATGATATCAATATCATCTGCAACTAATCTATACGTGGTTAATTGGCCTACTAGATAAACCTAATCTAACCTCAAGCGACCTTCTACTTTTGGTGATACCGCATGGTACGATCAGAACGAAGTCTATAAAATCACCACAGTATAGTGTTATTGAACGAAAAAAAAAAAATAAAAAGTTGGCAACGAAAAAATCTGACATATCAAATATTCCTTAGTTCGGTAGTTCATAAAGAGTTTGGCACGATTCCGATTACTTTGGCGGCGGGGTAAAAAAACCGAATTTCCGTATAAATGGGGTATGTACGGATAGGGGGGCTTCTATAGAGGTGGAATATCCAAAAATCATGTGAAAATAGCTAATATTTTTAAAAATATTCACGTTTAAAAAATCAAAAATTCGCACTAAGAACACATGTTATTTCTCCATGTTTCACAGAATTTTTCACGTTTTTCTTTCACTATAATTAAATATACACTCTTAACATTGAAATCAGTTCGATTTTCACTTTCATTTCTTAATTTTTCAGCCAAATTTAGTAATTTAAAATCACATATAAAATTTATGGCTGAAAAGTTTAGAGTGTTTATATTTACGAGGAAAACCAGCGTTGCCACACCTTAAAAACAAAAATTGAAGAATTTTTTATCTTTTCACAGCGTTTTTATATCGATATTCGTAATATACGAGTCTGATCGTGAATTGGCAAAAATGAGAAATACATAATAGGAAAATTTATAATTAATTATTATTGCAGAAAGAAGAAGAATTTGGACACAGAAGAATTTTGAACACCGGGGTTTTGGACCGACCAGGGATATTATTTTTCGAGCGCTCGAAAATGTATTTCTCATTTTTGCCAATTCACGATCAGACTCGTATATTACGAATATCGATATTTTTATTTCTTTTTATTTTTCCAATTATTATTATTTTTATAATATGTATTTCTCATTTTTACAAATTTTCTTTCTGACTCGAATATTGAGAATATCGATATTTTAATTTCTTTTTATTTTTCCAATTAATAACATAAAATTAAATAACGCGTCATACACATTCGTGAATCGGAATTAAAAACGAATTTTTTAAGACAATTCCCGTGAAAATTGGTGCACGTTTTCGGAAAAGCCGCTCTGCTGAACATTTACCGTATATAATATTGCTTATTTGCTTAATAAATTTATACAAGAAAATATCCATATGCATGAATAGAGGAATTTTGCGAAAAAAGAGGAATTTCACGAATTGCCTTATCATCACATGGCAGCGCTCCATTTCGTCGTAATTTTTGGTAAACAAATGAGGTTCAAACAAGCGTAAAATGTAATTTTTAAAATAAAGATTTTTTAGGTAAAAAACCTGTTAAATGTGTAAAATGTGGTTTTATTTAAAAGTTAATAGTGTAAATTAATTAATTTGAAGTGAAAAATGTGAAAAAAGTGCGTTTAATGTAGTGAAATAGCGTCTTGAAATGGTCCAATTTTGCGATTTTTCGGACTTTAAGGTCGAATATCTCGTAAACTAAGCGTTTGCGGACCCTATAACCCTATATATTTTTTAATCAGGAGGACTTCCTCTTTCCAACGGTACCTTCAGATCGCGGCGCCAAAGTAATCGGAATTGTGCCAAGAGTTTATAAAGATGGATTGTTTTGAACACTTGTATTATTTATTATAATTAATTATTGTAATCGCGACCTCTTTGCTTTTTTACTTGGGGAACATTTTAATCATTGAGTATTTATGTTAGGGTACCATGATACTTGTTTTCTAGATCGAGTTGATGTTAAGTAGAAAAGTTTAAAAAGCTTACAGACATAATTTGATTACTGTTTACGTAGATATCATTAATCAGCTTAAAGCTGTTTTGTCCAATTGGATAACTTAGAAGTAGAAATTAGGTTGTTCGAAAAGGTTACGTCAGTGTAAGTATACCAATTGCCTTACGTGAAGCGAAACAATTCTGACAGTTTGATTACTCAAACTAAAATAAAAAGTTGATGTTTGGTGAAAAATATTTTCTTAAACAGATTTTAAGTGGCTTTTGTTTAACTTTCTGCCAAATAAATTCAACTTTATGCTGTGATTAATTCCACATTAACTTAAGCAAGCAAATCCATTGTTAAACAGTTTAGAAGTACAAAGTATACTGAAGTGCTCTTCATAAATAGTGAATCCTTTAAGTTTTCGGTCTTAGTAGCGCTTCAGCTGTATAGTCGAATAGCGCTTTGGGAACCGATTAATTTCAGTTTGAAATGAACATAACACAATTGTACTTGAGCTATTACAGCAAATCGGGCGAACAGCATGACGAGGCGAATCTCGTAGCCGCCCATGCGACAATTCAAGTCATTCACAATTATCTTCTCGAGATGGGCACCTTCTTCACGCTAATTTTATGCTGTCATGATCATCATACATGCAATTTTTACAACAATCTCATGGAAAAGCTGTTCCACATGTGGGGTATATCTATGGTGCGCTTTGTAGTGTTCCACAAGCACTCTGTGCAACGCGTTAATGGCACAAAGCGTTTCAATCTCATACTAACGGACTCATTTCGAGCATTTCGGTGAGTCGAAACACTATGGCATTTTAGTTTACATATAATATAATGCACTAACGATTCCAGTGAGATCGACATTGCGTCCGACTCGCGTCACAACAACTACAACGAGTATTACTATATCTTTCTGCAAGTGCGCGATGCGGAGATGCAGTCCAATCTGCAGCAGATCTTTGCTTACTGTTGGGCGAACTCGATGATTAACTGCAGTGTACAGACACAGAATGCGCGTGGTGAAATAATGGTCTACTCTTATTTTCCCTTTACGGACCACTTTTGCGGTAGCGTGGAACCGACGCTTATAAGTCGTTTTAATGGCACGCACTTCCTCAACCCGACACTATTTCCACGCAAGTTAAGAAACTTCCATGGCTGTGTCTTGCGCGCCGCTATTCGACACATACCACCTTTCACCTACTTGCGTACTGATGAGCGGGGCGTCAGCCTTGTAGCGGGCGGCATTGAGGGCCATTTGTTGAGTCAGCTGAGCGAAATATTAAATTTCACAATCGAAGTTAAAGTGCCACCCGATAATATATTTCAGTTTGGCGCTATTAGAATGGTAAATATTAGAAGAATTTCGTGATTCCAAAATAATACATGTCTCTCTTGCTTTAGCTACAGCACGGCGAAGCCGATATGGCTTTGGGTGCTTTCAGTCAGAGTCCCGCTCTGCTGGATAT